>NW_028139520.1:39733-66539 GCF_965202585.1 Thalia democratica
GATATTTTTAAAAGTGCTAAAACTAATTTTCACAATTGTTTGAATGTTAAATTAAATTTTAGATAATTAAACATCATTTAAATTAACATTTTAAAAGATTTAAAAATTTTACTCGCAAAAATGTCACTCCGTGCTAAAGTGACGCTGTGCTAAAGTGTCACCCCATGCTAAAGTGTCACCGCGTGCTAAAGCGACGATGTGCTTTTCTGACACCTACCCCTTTTATTAAGAGTTTAAGCGCTTTCTGATTCCACAAACTCCACTGTCGTAAATACTTAACACTCACAAGTTAACTAAACATAATATATATACAGTCAAACTAAATAGTTTGTTAAAAACACAACTAACTAAAACGACAATTAACTAACAAAAAAGTATTATTAATAAACAAATGCATTGTTTAAATATGTTAGTAGTTACTTTTGATCCTTTATAAGGACCAAGCTGATTATTTAAATTTAGCTGAAAATTTTAATTAGTATAGCTTCTGTAGATAATAAACCATCATACGAACTGCACATTTTAATAAGTTAAAAATAATTATAAATGTTGTTACAATTAGTCAAAATGCACAATTTTCGATACGTTTAAATACCATACTATTTGTTGGAGTCATTTGTTATTTAATTCTTAAAAAAATTATAGTGTTTACATATTTGGACTATTTTGTTTGATAGTTGTTCGAAGTTGCTGATTATTTAACATTATATTTTTATTTGCTAAGTTTTTAATTTGATCCCTTCTAGGCAAAAAAATTTTAAAGTTTTTTTTTTTTGTATAAGTTTCGGTCTTTTGCTTTTTTTATGTTTTAAATTGTAAGGTTTTTATTATCATTTTTTTTTGAGAACTTTTTATTTTAAAATTCATTTATTTTTGTATGTAATTATGTTGAAAATGCAAAATTTTTTGTTTCTTTTTTCATAGTTATTTGAATTTATATGGTTTACAAGTTTTAAACTTTCTGTTTTAAAGGTGTTTCATATTAACTTAACACTTGCAAAGACAATTGACTAAGCTAAAAGAGCTTAAAAAGAAGTTAAATATTCTATAAAAAGGCTTTGAGCTAAGGTTAAAATTGTTTCTTTACCAAAAAATAACAAACTATGTTTTATATAGTTAGCTACTAAGATAATTAATTTTTTTAACTGCATTTTTTATATACACACTTAACGTTGTTTTTTTATTCTGCTTTCAATATGAAAATTATGTGAACATTCACTCCATTAATTCTTATGAAACTGTAATTTCATTATTTATACTATTTGCAAATTTAAGAAACTTTCAAAAAAAAAATTTGATATCGTGAAATAATTCGCACTCAATTTTTATTTAAATTAAACTAGTAAAACAAGCAATTATGTTTTGATAAGTAACATGATCATTTTAGAGAAGTTTATGACTTTAAGTCAAATATACAAAATTTAGAGAAACTAGTTCGTATACTATAATAACTATATAGTAAATTTAGATAAAGTTAATAAGACTGCATGTTATATATTTATAATATTACATTTATAACTACAGTAACCTCTCGCATCTTTACGCTCTGGTTTAGTTACGCATTTTAGAATTCTAAAAAATTCAAAAATATTTATATTGTTTTATATAGCAAAAATAGGTTTATTGTATTATTTTCATTTAAAATATGTTTTTAAATGCTTACTCACCTCTCTTTATCTTTAGACTTTGTAAACTTATGTTACTTGACTAATTAAATTTTAGTTATATCTCAGTATATAAGATATTTTGTTAACAATAAGAGATTAAATTTAAATTCTAAAAGAAATATAACTGGGTTAAATAATGAAACTATAGTAAAATAATGAGAGTTTAAAACGCAAATAAGTTATACTGCACTCTTGCCCTATAAATTAATAAACATCTCAAAAAACAATCTAATGAAACTTCCCAGCAAAAAGCTTAATTATGCTTAATAATGCTTAATTATAAATTTAGTTTGCTAAGTAGAATAAAATATAAATGTTAAGTATTTAAGTCACTTATAAATAAAGATAAAGATAATATTCTTCTCATTATTAAAGTTAGTAAAAATTTTCTACAAGTAAAATTATTTTATACAAACTGAATTATTTTTTTTGTTATATATGTATAGATTAATCTTTTTTTTTTCATGTTTATAAATAAAGTAAACAAATTGCTAAAAGTGGAAAAGTCTCCAGTCTACTTTTAATTAGAAGCAATATCAAAAAACAGCCATTATAGTAAGTATATTTGGTACCTCTCGTATTTTTACGCACTTTTTCTGTGGACACAATGTGCGTAAATAAGCGAGAGGTTACTGTAAGTAAAAAATAAACTTTTAAACTTCAAATGTTTATTTTTAGCAAGAAACATAAAAAACAAAACTCAACTTTACCTAAAAAACTTATCATCAAGTTAAAAAAATTGAAAAAATAATCTATTACTTTTAAAATTAATTTATTATAAAATGCTATTAAATGCTCTCTTTCCGAAAGCTAAAAAAATAGATTTTTGAATATAAATTATTTACTCTTCACAAATATGTAATATAAATTTTTTGTTGAAGCAAATGTTTGTGTTATAGTAAAAAAAAATCAATATTTATTTTTTTTAGTTAATTTTCTGCTTTATGTTGAAAAAAAAGATCAGTAAAGAAAAAATATCTTATTTTTTTGTTAAGTCTTATTTTTAAAATGATAGTTTTTAATTTTTCTAATAATTTTTTTTTTCTAATTTTTTTACCATAAAATATCAAAACTATTTACTTTAATAAAATTATACATTTTATCAATTTTATAAAGAACTTAAAAAAAACAATAAAACAAAATAAAGTCAATTTCTTGATAGCATTTTAGCAGCTACAAGGTAGTGTATAGAAAGCCCAAACTCAGTATATATGTAGCTGGACAGAGCCAACTATAAACTAAAACCGACTCAAACTTTTTGTTTAACTGTGCGTTTATTTTTGTTGGATCTCTTTTTATCCTTTTGTTAACAATAAGAGATTAAATTTAAATTCTAAAAGAAATATAACTGGGTTAAATAATGAAATTATAGTAAAGTAATGAGAGTTTAAAACACAAATAAGTTATACTGCACTCTTGCCCTATATATTAATAAACATTTAAAAAAGTAATCTAATGAAACTTCCCAGCAAAAAGCTTAATTATGCTTAAAAAATGCTTAATTATAAATTTAGTTTGCTGAGTAGACGTTACTTTACTGAATATAATTTAATGTCAAACTGAATAAAACAGTCAGTGAAACTGGTATTCTTTACAAAATTGTTCAACTTATTTACTTAAATGTAAATTCCTAAGTATTAAAAATTCACTTTTGTATACTAAAAATTGTTGTATGTGAGACTTTTCATAACTACCATTAAAAAAATGAAATATATTTTACAGTTTATATTAATGATTGCTTGTTAATGTAATATCTATTTTTTACACGGAAAATTTGTATTTTTGTAAAACTTAAACGTCATTTACTTTTAACATTAGACTTATGGTATTTTAATTGTATTTAATGATTTACAAATTTTGATTTCGAAGTGAACATTCATTGTTAGTTTGTAGCTTTCTTTTAACTAGAAATTTTTATTCATAGAGCTAAAATGAATTTTGTTAAAATCAAACTAGTATGTGTATGAAATAGCTTTTTATTTACATACTTTGTAAAGCATTAAAAGTAGTTTTGAAGAAAATTTAAAAAATGAACATTTTAGAAATTATAATTAAAATGGTGGAAAGAAAACAGTAAAGTTCTGACTTTAAACAAATTTAAAAAGATTTATTACAAAAAAGAGTTTTAGAAATTTTTTATTTTATAAATATAAAACAATATATTTTAAACTTTTTTTGTGGTCCTGAATTAATTTCGGGACTAAATTTTTCCGATTTCAAAAAAGTTCATTCATTTCTACAAGCGTGTTAGATTTCGTATAATTTTATATAAAGCCGGTGTTCAATATTCCCATACTAAATGAGTTTATTAAATTGCGCATTTGTATGCGCTAAAATTAACAAACTCTGAAAACCATATTTACTGTTTAAGTTTAAATATTATATAAAAATAAGTAAAGCAAACGTTTACGGTTAAACAGTTATGTCACCTAACATTTAACGACGTTTTCAATTTTTATGTTACGTTTATACAGCTTGCTTTTGTTTAACTGCTTATCTAATTTAAATTTGTATACTTGTTTTTAGAATTAATATTTTTCACACAATTTAAATAAACTATTTTGATAAATGAAAGTTTAGTTTCAATGTAAAATAAAAAAACTTTTCTCACTTATTTATTAAACTATTCAACCGTTTTGTCAATAAAACAATATTTGGTTCGAATTCGCATTTGAAGTTGTTATACCAATTGTTTTTTGTTGATTTCTAATATCTTTACTTACACACTTTGAAATGTGCTCTCTAATTCTAGTTTCAAGGTGCTTAGAGATTTGACCGGTGGTTATATGGCTATATAAGCTAAACATTTTTTTTTTGTTTTGTAACAGTTGTAACACAATAAAAAAATTTGTTGAAATAAAATTTGTGTTTAGTAAAAAACCTTTTTTGTTTTTATAAAGTACAATAGAAGACTAAAGTTTAATATTTCTAAAAAGTATATACAAGGCTATCAACTTTTTCAAACTAATATAATCTTTTGTAGCTTTGGTAACTAAAGCAGATCATATATAAACTAAAATCTTCATTTAAGTTTGCAAATATTGTTAAATAGTTTTAGTAAGTAGGTAGTTATTAAACATGTTTTTTTTTTTTTGGTTTAATTGAATGTTTTTTCAATTGAAAGTTATTTAATCTTTATAATTATGATAGTATAACTACAATAGAATAGTTTGTTACTACTTTGAAATATTAAATTGAAAAATTGAAATTGAAACCATAAAATTTCAACAACAGAAAAAACTTAACTTAGATTTCAATTGATCATATTCTACTTCAATATTTTTTTATATATATATATATATTTAATTTTTTAGCTTTTCCAGCTGAGTTTATTTCAGTTGTTGCATAAAGTATGTAAAAAAGTATTTCATGTGAATAGCTACAAACATTATACTTGATTGTAAAAACGAAAATTCTAAATATTTAAGTCAAAACTTACAAATTGAATTAAAAAACAAATAAAATATTTGTCACACTAATATTTAAAGTTTCTAATGTTTTTAAATTTAAATTATATTACATAAACAAATAACTTAAAAATTTATTAGTTTTTTTGTTTTTTTCAACTATAATTGTAAACAAACGTTCAAATTGTATTTAGGAAAAATTTTAAGAAACTTAGTTAACTACCAATAAGGAATAAAATTTAAGTTGTATAAACTTTATACACAAATCGATCGGAAGAATGACATTTCGGTGTAAATAAATCTTGAAAAGGCATGATTTGAACAATTTTAGATTAATGGATATAAATTAATTAAAAAATGTGAAGAACTAGCTGTATTACCAGAATTCAAAAAAAAAACCCAAACAGTTTTAAGTGTATGACAATGTTGAAAATTTTTAAAAAATTGGTTTTGTTAGAACAACAGAAAAAGGCAAGAACTAAATATAAAACAGCTAAAAATAAAAAAAAAGGAAATTTTGATATAAACTTAAGTTTTTATGAGCTGAAAAATGTGAAGAGAAAAGATAAAAAAGCTAGATACTCTTGAACATTATATAATTAAAGCTAAAAAAAAAGCAATGTTATATTACAGACTTTTATTTACTGTAAAATATACTCTTAATATTTTTTTTATAAAAACAAAAAAGCTCTAAAAAAAATGTTTTTAATGGATAAACTTATTATTTTTACAATTGATTTCTGACATTTTAAAACGTATCAAAACTGTTGACATTTTTTTTAACTTTTTTTTTATTGATATTATTAGATAAATTAAACTAATTTAACTTACTTATACCACACAAATGTTGATTTAAAAAATTGTTTTAGTTGAATTACGAATTTACCTTTGATACGGAATTATAACTGAGTAGCTTTCATAATAAAGCATTACAATATAGTTCAGTAGTACTAATCACAAAAACATAGACTATTTAATTTTTCATTTAATATTATTATATATTTGTTTAAATTTCTAACAGTATTCAAACACTTTAAACTATAGGGATATCTAAACTTTATAAGGCATATACTTAATTCCTAAATATTGGTTTGTTTAAGAAATGAAAAAAATAGCAAGTACTTTCTGTTCAAAATTTTAAGATTTTGAAATATAAATGTTAATTAACTACATCTTAAGCAACATTATTTAAATATTATATATCTAAGTATATAAATATATAAATACTTAAAACTTTAAAAATTATAACAAACACAAAAAGAAATAATACTGAACATTGGAAGCTAGTCCCTTATTAAATGAAAACTTGTAACAGAAATAAAAATTAACCACTTCAGCTAAAATTTAATTGTTAGTAATGCTTAAGTATGCGCTAAAAACAATAAACAGATAAAAATTGAAGGGGTCACAGAGGACAATGAGGTCATAAGTTGAAACGAAGACTCGATATTCTGGAGAATTCTGATGAATATTCTGATGAATAGCAAAAAAATAATCTAGGACAGTTTTAATGGTAGTTTTATAGAAATCTTGTTGGAGAGGGCAATAGCTTTTTTGATTTCTTTAAAGGAGGCCTTTTAAAAATGTATTTTGGAAACCCTGATCTAAATTTTAATGTGATCTCATTGTAGGAATGTAAGTTACAATGTTTAGTTACATTGTTGTTAATTTTTGTTTACAGTAATTTTTATATGAGATTTTTTTTTAATTTTTTTTAATGTTTAAATCATTGAGATTGATTTGCGCAGACTTATTTACTACATAAAACTTTGCATTTAACTATGATATAGTATACCTTTTTTTATTACTAATGTCAGATACTTTTATTATGTTATAAAAGAATAAAACACGATAATTAGTATTCAAGAATTGCATTTCCAAACAGCAGGTTACTATTTATCTATAATTTTTTTTTAAACAAAATCTGATTTCAAGAACCATTAATATTATCACAATAATAAAAAGCGCTTTTGTATACGCTTAAAAATAAAACTTTTAAAGAACATTTCTTCAATTTATTTACATCAATATATCTAAATAAGTGAAGCAAAAATTTACGGGTAAATATATTACGTCACTAAATCCTATTAAACATTTTAACAATAACTTAATTATAAGCTTACTAGTTATAATAAAATTGTATATAATACATCTTTTGGTTAATCAAATTTTTTATTTATAAGACATTAAAAATTAATTTGCTATGTTTACAATTATTTAAATTTAACTTTTTGCCCTTTTTTTAAATCTTTTGCATTTCCGGTGTCGTGGATTTATTACTATGTTATTTTAAATTTTATAATTTTTCTGTTAGTATTTAACATTTTACTTTGTAAAAGTTTTTAACTCTCTGTAGTGTTGATGTTTTAAAATTTAAAGTAAGTAACCTAGTATCTATTTTTATAAAGTGAGTTAATAAGTGAGTTAATTATGCAAGTAGCATTAGTAAAAGAATAAAAAGTTTGTAAGTTCATTATTTAAGTTTATAATATAAAAATAATCTACATATAAAACTTCGATTTGTATTTACATGGTTCAAAATGCACAAAAAGTTAAAATTAAACAAATTAAATTGGTTTTACATAAATGCAAACATTAATTTTAGACAATTAGATACTAAAATCTAAACATTGTACCAGGGACGTAGCTAGCTCAAAAAAATTACGAATCTGCATAAATTGAAACATCTGAAATAACAACTAGTGGGAAAACAGCAACTTAAACTACTTCGAATGTTACTAAATTTAATCTGAAAATATGCAGTTGTGCTAACACATCAAAAATGGAATGTTGAAGTACGAGTGATAACTGTATACAAGGTAATTTATTTTGCTCCACACTCCCTATGACTCTTTATCTCATGCCACTTGTGTAAACCCAGAATATAAAAAAATCACAATTTAACTTAAAAACATTTATATTGTTTTGAAATCAAACATTTAACGTAGTCAATAGTAACAAAAAGTTATGAAAATTGTTGCAACATAAAATTGTATGCTTTTGATTTTTGAAGCTACAGCTTCCATTATGATCAATTTTGCAATGCAGCTTTTGGAAAAATTAAAGCTTTAACGCGCTAAATGTTATAATTTTAATGTATTTAATTCGTTTAATTTTTACGACACTAAATTACAATCAAGTTTAAGCCATAAAATACTTAAGTTATTAAAAGTTAATAAACAATTCTTATATTTTACTTAAAACAATTACCGAATGCTATTCACAATATTTGCTTGTTGAATGTGCATTAACAAGTAAAACTATAATATTTATTTAACTTTTATTTTATTCTGATTTTGATAAAAACTATATGTCATAGTTTTTTGTTTTTATCATTATACAATTATAATTAAAACGTTTTTAATTCCATTACTTAAGTAAGTTTATTACTTTTGAATCTTTAACCAAAATTATAAGATTTATTCATGTTTGCTTAAAAATAAAAATTTTCAGGTAAGCCATTTTTTATTGTTTGCAAAGTAGACGATAGTTGTTAAAAAAAGCATAAGTAGATTGTTATGGTTAACTATTGCACAATCTTAAAACTCAATAAACTTTGTCTTATCAAAAACACATTGTTTAACAGTCTATAATATTTGTTTAGTATAAAAAATTTATTATAGGAAATATTGACATTATTAAGTCTAACTTATGCAAACAATCTAAACTTCAGTTTATTATTAATTACTTAACTGTTTAGATATATTATTTTTCAAGGTTTACGTGTTTGACTCGATTTTGAAGGTTTAAATATGGGGTGATTAGTATCAGTATATATTACTATAAGTCCGTTTAAGCATTTTATATGACTTCAATACTTAGTTTGAATAAAGTCATTACGTCAATAGTTAAAAAACATATTTAATTAATTAATTTTATATAAAATTGCGTTTGATTTAAGTTTTAAAAATATTCATTCTGTAAATATTACTCTGCTTAATAACTACCCAATTATATAAGAACTAATAATTTTTAGATGTTGATTGTTGTTTATTGCACTACAAATGCAACATTTTGATTAAAATCTAGTTGATTTTAAACAACTAGTGAATGATTATTCTTTAACTTATATCCAACGACTGCTTAAGAAAAATATATTAATAAATATTGAGTCTTTTACATTAAAAATAGTTTTCTAAAACTATAAAACTGTAACTTGATTTTAGATCGGCTATGACATAAAAAATATACTATTGAAAACTTTTTACATCAGAGTGTAAGTTTAAGTTTAAAAAATATTCTAATCTAAATTGCAAAAACATTGCTTAGTTTAATTTTATAAAGAACGAATTTTGAACGAAAGCTAACAAATATTTTTAAGAAATATTAGAAAATTACATCTGAATTTATAAAAAACATCAAACTGTAGTGTTAAGTTAAAATATAACATATCTATTATTGTTTTAAAAAATATACTTATTTAATAAGAATTTTCTGCACTGAAAGATAAAAACTGAAAACTTTACACAAAGCAGTAATTAGACCTTTTTTTTTTATTTTTTCATAATTTTTTGTAGTATACTTTATTTACCATTTAAAAAAATGCTAATTTTGAATTTATTAATATTTGTTTTTTATATTTGATGAACAACGTTCTTTTGAACTTCTTGTAACATGAGCTGTTTTTTTATGTACTACGTTTAATATTAAACAATATTTGTTGATATCATTTCATTTCCTTAAGACCTATTAAGTTTTTGATATATTTACGTTCTCAAAAAAACATTTAAACAAACGTTTTTATTTACTTTTTGTTATTACACATTTTATTTTGTCAGTTGAATTGATTTTTGTTGATGACTGATGTAACTGTAAAATCAATAACCTTAGATAAAAAATTAAGCAAGTAATCAACAGAACACGAAACTGACGTTGACCAATATTTTGTCATGTCAGCAGGATTTTAGATTACAAACAGTTAAAAATAATATTAGTACTAAAATCTTAAAATACTTTCACTACAAGGTTTTTAATAGTTTGACTTTACGTTAAAAATATTTTGCATTTAATGAATTGTAAGTTAGACATTATAGTTCTTTTATTGTTTTCTGACTATTATTAACTAGTGAACTATTAAAAGATTTTTCCGTCAGTAAATTTTTACAGCATATTGTCTCAAAATATGTAAAAATTTTGTTTATAGTATACTTTTAGTTTAATTAAAAACTTAAGGTAAATACTAATGTGTTATCTAGTTGTATAAAGTTGATTGTTATTTAAAAAACATAGTTGCTAGCACCTTTAGTGTTTTAAAATGCTTTGTTGTGTTGCCAGTTTAAATTTCAACAATATTTTATGTTGGTAGTTTGTCTAAAAGTTCGTCTTGTTTGTCTAAAATTTAACACAAGTATTTGTTTCTAACGAAATTTCGAAGAATCACTTGAATGTTTTTATGTTCCTTGCGTGTTTTATTAACTTATAAAGTACACAGTTGGTGAAGAAAGATTGTTAACGTGCTTTAAGAGAAATTACTATTCTTTAGCTGTAAGACAAGTTTTTTATGAGAAAGGTTTTTGAATTAATTGTTTAGATGAACTACTTAATTGAATGTATTTAAAATTGTTATATTAAATAAATATAAAATTTATTCATGAAAAACACTTTTTTAGTTTTAATAGTTTTTTTTTTTCATAAATTGAGTTCGTAAAATCACCTTCAGTCTTATTCTTAAGATTTGTTGAGTTGGTTCATTCAACTAAAATTTATTAAAGAATTAAGGTAACCAAAACATAGCTCTTTAAATTGAATGAGAGTTTTAGACATGTATTAATGTACGGTTAATTAAAGAAGTATGTTGTAGAATTTAGATTTTAAACAAAAGTTGTTGCAAATAATAATCTGTTTTCTAAATAACATAAAAATATAATTTCATCATGTTCTTTTGAAAAAAAAATTACAAAAAAATTAAAAGGTATTACAATTGTATCAAATGTTAAGGAAGACTTTGATAACTATAGGTTATAAAATGACCATTAATATTTTTACTATTATAGTTTAGTTAAGTATATTTCGGCATCTAAACACATACTTCTGTCCACTGATAAAAATTGAAAAAAAAAACTATTAACCGACAAATAATGATTAACTTCGCCGTAACTTATATCTAAAGACTGATAGTATTTAATAAAGTACTTATATATTAGCGTTTTAAGTTTATAAAAATACATTCCCTGTGTGATACAATAAGTTTTGACACTACTTTTTTTATCAAACTAACATATTTTTCTTATAAACTCAAACTAAACAATCTTATTTAAAATTGTAAGTACATTGTACACTAATTGTGACGTATTAAATATTTTAAATCTTCGTAATTTACAAATACTTTAAGTTATAATTCATTAACTTTTTATGATACAGAACATTGTATGTACAATCGTTATACATTTAGTTTCTAATCTAAAAAAAATCTATTTTTTTTTTAAGTAAGAAAACTTATCAACTTTATACTTATTATGTTATAGTAAACAACTTAAACTAATACTTCTTAAATATCAGTACTTTTCCTATATAGCCTATGCAGTTACCAAGTATTTTAAGACCCATTTTTATTTACAAAGTTAAACTAAGCAAATTATTAGAATGAATTTGTATTTTTAGCTATCATAAAAAGGCAAACTAAGATAATATCTAACTAATAAACGAGAACTTTAGAAGACAAAATAGAAATTACATATACTAGTTCTTTAGGATGTCTATTAAAGTTTATTGTGCTACAGTTTAACAATACAAAGTTATACAGTTTGTTTCTCGGTATTTTTACCTACACAGCAACCTTTTTGATTTTAATGTACTTCAAAATCCATTTAAACTTCGTTTGTTCGATTGAATTTCTGTAATCTATTTTCATAACAAACGCAGACTTGTAAACAATAACTTCAAACAATAAGTAAATAATATACTTTGCTAATAATAAACAGTTGGTAACTGCACGTCGATATTTGAAACAAGTGTACGGACTTGTAAAAAAACTTAATTAAATGTAATTTTTAGATTTAGAAAGTTTTTATAATTTGTTATCTTTAGTGTACCTGTAAAAATAAACTATTGTACTTATGCTTTACTTATAGCAAACCAACGATTTTAGTTCAAATAAAACTTTTATACACAGAAGCTACACAAAAAGTAAAATAAAATTAATAAAATTAATATAATAAAAAAAATTTAATTCAAAACATTTAATAGATTAGTTTGAAGTGTTTTATAAAATTAAGAAGGAAGGAATTACATGCTTAAAGTCTATTTATATTAGAAATTTTAAAGATAGTATTGTTATATATAAATGCCCACACAAAACTAACTATACGTATATTAAGATTAACTAAGGAATAAAAATTAAATAAAGTTTGATGAATTCCAAATACAACACAATCTTAGATTAAAATAAATCTCAATTTACTCAATATAATTTGATTGAAATGTTCAATGGGTGAAATTTATATATTTAGTAAAATGAAGAAGTTTGACTAAACGCAGCATTAGCTTTCTTAAATATCAATAATTAATTATTATAATAAAACTATGTTTTCGTTTTCTTCAGGAAATTTTGTAGTTTTCTAACTAATAGGATAATACTGCGTTTTATAATTTTTAAAATTATTACTTTAATTTAAGTTGATTTCATATCATGTTAAGTACTACAACTATTTTTTGTATTTATGACTATTGTATTAATGTTATTCTAAAAGTAAAATTCTTTAAGTTAGTTTTAAATAAAGTGACATAGTTTGTCTATTTATTCAAATTGAAAACCAATTAAATAACTTCTTTATTCTAAACTTTTAAGTTCAGTTTATGAGCGAAGTTTTTATTTTTGTTTGTACTAAACTTAGAAAAAACATTTTTTTATAGCTTTCTAAAATGCACATTCATGATTTCATTTATCATTCTGTAAAGATATCTCTTTGCAATTTCATTATTTTAATAAAATATTTTTTTTAAACCTAATGCTCATTAAAAGCTGTTGTGTATTAAGAGACTTAATTATGTTTTGCGATTATTATAAAAAAAAATTGTTGACTATTTCAAACGGTTTACAGAAAGTTTTTTGGTGAAGCTTTGATTTTAATTACTTCATCACTTTTTGTAAGTTTGCTTAAATTTCGAGTCTTTTATCAAAAAACCGAAAATGCCACCATAATGCCGAATTCTCATATTCCTGAACAAGGTTTAAATTAAATCAATACTATAAAATTTTTATTATTTTAAGTTGTTTTCTTCGGTTTTTTTTATGATGAACAAAGTTTTTTGCATAACTGTTTGATTTTAAAAAATAACTTTTCGGTTAACAAATTTAGCATAATCCGAATATTTTTTAATTGCTGCTACAAATCTGTTTTTAAATGTTCAATTTAAATGTACGATTTAAAACCAACAGTTCCTACAAAAATAAACATATAAGGTGGGGCTTTTAATTGCGCTTTAAATTTCAAAATGTTCAGTATTAACTTGTAATGACAAATAAAAGAAATCAATTTTTTGTAAGTAACAAGTGAATAAACTAAGTATCATTGTACTTAGATTATAAAAAAAAGTGTGTACACTGGTGATTTTAATATAGTAACTGATAGACAACAAAACTTTAATTACTACTTTTAGTCTAAAGCTTTACAGTTAACTTATCGGACTTGAACTTGTTTTTTTTTATTATTAACTTAAGGAATAAGACGTTAACATTATACTTTTGACATCACCAAAAATCTCTATCGATTTTGGTGTCGAAAGTTGGTTTTTTAATCTGCTGTTTAAGATTATTAATGTAATAAAGTATTATAAAGCTAAATAAAACGAACTTGGAATTTTGTTGACGTCCTCTGTTTATTTGCCGTAAATGCTTACTTTTAGAAAAGTGTTCAATTTATTACAAGTTATACGCAGAAACCCTCTGATCATGTGTATTAGTTTTTAATCTTCTAGACTCAAGATAGTGGAGCTTTGAGTTATATATATTAATTATTAAATTAGAAACTTTATTTATTTATTATATTTTTTTATTCCAATTCAGTAGTTTTGGTTGTATAGTTTTTTATCTGTTTATAAAGCTTTTTATGCTAAGCCATTAGTTATTAATAAATGTTTGTCATTTGTTTTGAAACAAAAGCACCTTCGTAAACGATAACTTCACACGATTTATAAATAAAATGTATTCCTTTTAATTAACTATTTGAAGTAGCACGTCGATATTTGGAACAAGTTAATAGACTTGTTAAATAAGTAAACTATATGAATCAGTAAGTTTAGATTAAGAAAATCTTTATTTTAACATCTTTAGTGTACCTGTAGACATAAACTATTGTATTTAAGCTTTGTTTTTTTATATAGAAAACTGACGATTTTCATTCAAGTTAAATATCTTTACACACAAACTAAAAAAATGTTTAAGTTTAGACTGATAACGTATTAATTTTACCTTATCAAAACATTACTTTGAAAAAAACTCAATACAACAATAATTATTTTACTCTGAAAATTTAATTTTGATCTGTAACAGATATAAACTCGCAAAAAAAAAAGTACCGGATTTAGTTATAACTGTTAACACTATAGAAACATCCAAAAGAGCTAAACTTAATCTTAGAAAATGAAAATTTTATTAACTACTTAAATATTTACAGTTTTATCGAAAGTTTCACATACAAAATTTATTTAAAGTTTTTTAGTTCGTTTTTATTTATTTAGTGTAAGTAAAAATAGTTTAACTAATATGTTATATGCTATATTTCAAATTTAAAGGACATGAAACTTATTTGGTTTTATTATCAACAAAGTTATGAGGCACACAATCTCATATTTAACAATAGATATGAAAGAAACATTCAAGTTTAAAGCTCATCTTTGTTGTTTATTTGCATTATTTTTTAAATAGCTCGAGGTAAGTTGAACATAAATGTTCAATAACAACTTTAGAATATGAGAGTAGATGATTGAAAAAGTGAAAATAAAAAATTAACGCCATTTACAAATCAATTTACAATGTTTAAAAGTAATTTAAATAACAAAATGATTTTTTTTCACTATTGTTAATAGTGTTGAATATAATTTAAATAGATTTGTTTTACATAAGTTTTAAAATTGATTATTATTCACTGTATTTACAATAAATTCTTTTTATGTGAGTTGTATTTACAAACCTCTAAATAAAAGTCAATAAACATATGACTTTTTAATATGTTTAATAGTTATGTTCTCTCAACTAAACTTAGGCTATAACAAATTTCTTTTTAAATCATCAAAAAAAAACGTTGTCCTAAATGAAATTCAGACGATAGAATTTATCAACAAAAAAAAATATTATATTTTTTTATAACACATATATTAGCAATAACTAAAAAAACTGATTAGTTTAGCAACGTAAAAACAAAATTAAAGTCTTAAGTTAAACATAATACTTATGCAAATTATTTGCTTCACTGTTAATATGTTTACATTTTTAAAAATTAATTCAAACACTGTTGTTATTGACAAATATTTCAAAGTTGAACCTTTTGAAATTGGCAAATTTATAAATTTGATATGCTAATAAAAATGTAAACACATCATTTAACTCAAAACGTTCAAAAAAAGCTGGTATTAATTTTTTAACAATGTAATAATCTATATAAAACGCGTAAGAAAAGTAATAAAAAACATGGTTTTTAATTGATTTATTGCAGTATTTAAAAATCATCGAAAAATTATTTTTTTAAATTGTTTACAAAGTCTAGCATAAAATATTATTTTAATTATTTAGTTCAATAATTTTGTATATTATTAAAATTTTCAATTAAAAAGTCTAAAAATATTATATTGCTAATATAAACTTTAAAGTATCTGTTATATTCATTAAACTTTTAAATAATTTTAGTCTTACCTCAAATCACAAAATTTAACATCAGCATTTGTATTTTAGTTGAATGTTAAAATAGAACTTGTTTAAATAGTTGTGCTTTAGTTTTCTTAAAATGTTTAGTTTGTATACTTACGAGCTGAAATATCAATTAATCTTCTGAAACTTTTTTAAACAGAACAAATACTCTTAAATATGTTTTTTAAACTCTATAGAAATTAAGTTCAAATAAAATTTATAAATTATTTTTAACCCCTACTTAAAAAACAATTTTTATGAACTTAAAAGTAGTAAAACTTTTTAATAATTAATTATCAATTTACGTTTTAGAATTATATAAAGTTTTGAATTTAATCATTTAAAAATAGCTCAAGTATAATAAAGATTAATATGCTTATGGTAAAAAACTATAGAATAAAAAACAATATTTGTTTGATCATTAAATTAACGTAATGTAAAATGCGTATTCTGAAACAACAATTTATTAGTTTACAAGGCAGTACCTCAACATGTCAATATAAATGTTAAGTATTACAATATACATGTTAATTATGGAAATGTTTTTTAGTACTTCTATGTTTATCTTTTGATTTTTAGGCTTAGACTGTAGTTTTATATTTATCTTGTTAGACAAATTTTTGAGCAAATTAAGAATAATTTTTTTTTAGTAAACACATAACTTGGCTAATTTTCGTTTAAGTAACGTTCCTATTCTTTCATTTTATTGGTTGCTTAATTTATTTAAGGTTTAAAAATTCAGATTATTTTTATTTTTTAGCTCGTTAGAAAGTGTTTGAACATGTGGTTTGTTAATTGTTAACTGAAAGGTTTTTTCGTAGGTCTTTAGAGCAAAATTTTTGAGCGCTTTTATCTGTCAATAAACACTATATATAAACTTAGTTAAATGCTAGTTGCAGACTTTATCTTCTACACTTACCCACTAAAGAGTTAATGTTTATGTCAGTAGTAATTACATCTTGTTATTAATGAAGCTTAACTGTAAAATTCTTCTTATATTTACTTAAATTAACATTTTAAAAAGTTTTAAGGTTCACCTGACGTCACTCGTTTTTAACCTTAACTCCTCATATTATTATATTTATTTTGTGTGAAACCATAAATGGTTAATATTAATAAAAAAGCTTTTAAAAAAAGCTTCATGCTTGTAAAAACTGATCGAATCATTTGTTTAGATCTGATTATAAAAAAGTATAATATTTTCTTAAGTTTTATAAATAAGTTGAGAATTATTTTTTATTTTTTTTAGCGTTTTACATGATTATCTGAACTAAGATGTATTATATTTTACAAGAAGACTATCGTTAAAATTTTAAATATAAACTAACTAGTTATAATTTTAAGATAAAGTATTTTCTTATAAGGCATAACAGACAATTACCTTCAACTTTACAAAAATTTAATTATGAATAACTATCCAGTTAATATTGAACAAAACTTAATGATCAAACTATCAAAGTTAATGAAAAATATACTGACATATTGTTCAACTGTACTTACCCAAAACTTAACTAATTCTGTTATTAGTACTCTACGTTCAAATACAATTAGAATCACGTTAACACTAGATTTAAAAGAAAATATAAATTTAAGTGTTTTTTATTATTATAATAAAATGGAGATTGTGTAATTGTTATGCTCTATATCAATACTTACGTTTATTTTTTTTTTGTAATTTTTTTTTGTAAACTAACTACTTATTTTAAACAGTCTAGAGTTTCTGCTTACTTTTAATTTCTTTTGAATCAAAAAATGTTGAACAAAAACCAACAATTAAAATACTGCTCGTTTATTTATTTTAGAAGCATTTTTATTATATAGCGCTATATAGTACTGAAAATTTTCGTTCCTGTCGGAATGGAAAGTTACAACAATTTAAAAAAATTAAAAGCGAAAACTTGCAAGTAACAAGTGACGTCACTAGTTGTTGACTAAAAGAAACAGTTTTCCTAGCATTTTCTTTTAGCTTTTTGCTGAAAGATTTATAATTTAAGAACTTGTATTTAAGACGTCGAAATTATTGTTTTATGCTTTTGTTTAAATACTGTTTTAATGCAGTTAAAACAAATAGAAAATATTAAAAAAATCAGCAAAGAAACCAGTTTAGACAAAACCTAAATTGTACTTAAAACTGTAAATTTATTGCAATTCACTTGTGTAAGAAGTTTTTACTTGAAAAAAATTTAATAGAATAGTTAGTAGTATGTTTTTAACATTGTTTTGTAATGATTGTCTTGAACCTACCAAACTTTAATACATCTACTCATAATAATATTATTGGAAATCATTAGTTTTAAAAAGTTTAAAATCGATAATTGGCGAATTTACTCGCGCTTAAAATTTGAATATCAAACAAGTATGTATCGTATTAATGAAAATTAGTTCAACTTATACAAAAAAGTAAAGCTAATACTTTTAAATTACAATAGACGTCACAAAAAACTAGAGTTTTTTAAAGGTTATTTTGTGACAAATTACGTAGTATTTTTAAATTTAGGTTATTTTACATAATTAGTTTGACAGTTTTTTAAAGTCGATTATTACTAGGAACTATATTTTTTTTGCTATGTCTTTTCTATGTTTAAGTTTATTCCTTCTTTTTAAACTATTTTTTTTAGTTTATTCTGTTTTGTTGATTTATAGTCCTTTATGTTTTATTTGTTTTAATCTAGATTTAATTATTTTTTTGTTAGCAAGTCGTCTAAAGTTTTGTTGTTTTTAAAGTTCAGTCTTAAATTTCATTATTTAAAAAAATGTTATGATAAAAGTCAAAAGAGTAAAAATTCGTATAAATCACACACTAATTGTTCATTAAAGATATTTTTCAACTTAAATATGCGTGTGCAAAGGTTCAATTTTTAAAATGAGTAAATATTTTTAAATTTACTTAGCTACTAGATAACTTAATTTTAGTAAATTATGGCAAGAATATTTTGATAAAAAAGTAATGACTTTTTTAATAATTTTGAATGTTATAGTTTTAACAAGTGATCAGCCGTATCCAAGATTCGGACTCCGATTCGGACGAATCCCAATTTTAAATTAAGATTCGATTTCGAATAAGGCTGAATTCTAAATTTCAAAAGAAGACTCGGAGTTGGATTCGGCGGAATCTTTATTTTAAAATAAAATTTAGATTCGGATTCGATTAAATCTGAAATTTTGGGTTTAGTAGACCACTTTCTAAGTTTTAAATCTTGCTTAATTGTTAGTCAAAAGTTAAACAAATTATAGAACTTGTTAATGATTTCTCGCTTGAGGAAATTCTATCACGATATTGCTGTCTTTATGAATGAAATTAGTTTGATTTTTGTTACATTTTTATCACTGCATCCAGAGTAAATTATATCCAGAACAAATTGAATAGTTTTTGTGCATGTAAACTTTTTGTCAATTAATCATTTTATTTTCTACAAATCTGATAGGATTTTAAAAAATATTCATTATTTATATTTAGTGCATGATAGTAGTATTTCACCATTAAACAATATTTAAACATTTAACTTCTTATGTAACTGCTAAAATTTCTATTAATAGTTTTTTAAATAATTTTTCTTGCGCTTCCGAAATACTATTATTATTTTTTCTTTTACTTTTTTTAACACCACTGTTAGTTAATCATTAAATTGTTTAATTTAAGTAAAAAATCACTTTAACTAAGAACCTATAAATTGATAGTTTAATAGTTTTTGAAAAAGTTAAGATATTCTAATACAATTTTTAAAATCCTATTGTACTTTCTGTGTTGTAAATAAAAATTCAAGTTTTTAGTACTGATATTTACAATGTGCACAGTACTGCCAACTTGAGGGTAATAAAGCAACAAAATTGTCAATAAGTATTTTTTGATATATTTTATATCTTGACAATCCTTTATTTTTTAATCATTGATAACTAAAAAAGGATTTTTTAAAATCCTAGTTTAATATCTATAATTCAAACTGCATAATTTAGGCATATTATGCTGTAATTTAAAAAAAAGTAAGGTTTATTAGTTTCAGGTAAAGAATTGCGATTATAATTGTTAAATAGATTTCAAAAAGAATATATATACTGCGCAACTGAAGAGATAGTTAAACATTTAAAATGTTTAATAGTTTAAGTTAAGTATAACTACTGTTCGGTAATATAATTACGGTTTTTTGTATAAAAACTAAAGAGTTGATTATTTACTTTTGACATTTAATAAGAATAACTTCTTCCGAATAAAGTAATGTTTAATTCTTAAGAGTGATGTAAATTTACAGTATAACTAAGCAAAATAAACTTACAGATACTAATAACTTTCAACTTTATTATTATACGTGAAGTTTTATTAGTTAAAAACAAAACCATATAAAGTTAGATAAACATTTTCAACAACAGATAAAAATGTAAACTGATTAGTATAAAATGTAACAGTTGATCATCATTGTGCCAAGATACAAAAATTTTACTTGCTAGATTTTAGTTTTACTGATTTAGAAACTAATTAAAATTTATGCTTTACTTTTAGTTTTATTTTTAGAAGTCGCTGTTTTATAGTCTCTTAAGTTTTTTGTTTAAAAACGTTTAATTGTAAAGCTTAAATTATCCCTATATGTAAAAACTATTTGTGACTTTTGATTTTAGTTAAACACTTTATGAAATTTGATCTATTAACTTATTTCATGACATGTGTATATTTCTGTATGAAATAAATTAAAAAACTTTATTTTAATCGTTCATTTATACATATGTTGATTGTAGCAAAGTTTTAAAATAAAAACTTGTCGTGAAAACAAATTATCAAGCATAAAACAAATAAAACTCATTTTTCCTTATTTTTCGTCATTTTTCTACAGTTAAGGGTGCTTTATACATATAAAATACAGAAAAGTAAACATTTTGTTATGTAACTAAGACAAATTTTATTACCTCAGGCATAAAAAGAATATTCAATATCGAAAAAATAAAATATAGCAGTTAATCTACTTAAAAAATGTTAAGCTTACAAATTAATGCTTCCTTGTATTATTATCTAAAGTAACTGTTTTCTCTTAAAAATTTGTTTTACACTTTAGATTTAGAAAATATGCCAACTGATAGTTTACTGTGAAATTTTTAAAAGAACAATAACAACTTTATATTAATTAATCCAATAAAAAAGTCTTATAATTTAAAAACTATTCATTTTAATTTTAATGAGTATAACATAACTTTATTGTATTAATATTTTCAATAAAATTATTTTCAATATTGCATAACACTATTTCAAATACTGCATAACTTGAAAATTTACTGCCAAAATAATATTTAAGATAATAAGACATTAAGAAACCAATATTTTTTCTATTTTGACAAAATTATTAGCCATAGTTTTTTCAACTAGATCATCTAATATTAGATGTAAATATATCTTTATTTGTTAATGAAACAGTTTATAAATAGTTGTTATTAAATGTTAACACACATTAGAAAAAAAAGCAGAAAAAAGCATGTATAATTATGTATAGTGTTTATCTAGGTAGTAACTATAAATGGACTTTATGGTTTAAAAACAAAGTTTGGGATAAAAGCGTAAAATTATAAAATTGTCTACAAAAAAAACAAATTTAATAAAAGTAGGCACCAACCTCAAAAAGCTCTAAGAATAGGCAAATTTTAAAAATGAAAATTAAATTGAGTTGTGCAGAAATGTTACGTCATAATAATTTTAACAAATTATTCAATAATTTATACAGCTTGAAAACATGAAGTATTAAACTTGCAAGAATATATAAGTTTTGTGAAATTGAAATAATAATACTTCATGTTTTCAAGCTGTATAAATTATTGAATAATTTGTTAAAATTATTATGACGTAACATTTCTGCACAACTCAATTTAATTTTCATTTTTAAAATTTGCCTATTCTTAGAGCTTTTTGAGGTTGGTGCCTACTTTTATTAAATTTGTTTTTTTTGTAGACAATTTTATAATTTTACGCTTTTATCCCAAACTTTGTTTTTAAACCATAAAGTCCATTTATAGTTACTACCTAGATAAACACTATACATAATTATACATGCTTTTTTCTGCTTTTTTTCTAATGTGTGTTAACATTTTATAGACTCCGTAGATCTGTTCTTAAATTTATTTGAGAGCAGTGAAACGCCGTTAGTCGGAATAAAGTTTTAGCACAAGAACATCTGTGATATACATTCCGATAAGCTTAGCTTATCAGGATCTCCAGGATTTAACGCCTTATAACGTTACATCTTATAGTTGTTATTAAGAAATTTTGAAAATACAAGACTTTTACATGCTAAATTTTGTTTTGAATATAAAGTTAAGTTGTAATGGTGAATTTAAAATATTAATAAAGTTTAGGGAAAAATTATTGATAAAACTTATTACTCTCGACTATAGATATTTTGAATTCTTTATTTTTTGTAGTTTTTCATTGTAAATTTATAAAATTAATACATTTATTGAAATTTAAATCCTAAAATTTTTACTGTCTTTAAAGTACAATTATATAACTTACTAATACTAAAAATTATTTGACTTATTTGTAGACGTCATGTTTTTTTAACCGTAATTTTTTTTTTAAGTTTATAAAAAAATATGATAACTAGCATAGTGAATTCATAATTTTCCTATAAACTTTGATTTTTAGAATCGAGCTAAACATTAAATATTAAATATATCTCGAAAGATAATTAAAGTTTTTTATGCTTTTGTAACGAAATCAACTGAAATAATACTAAAAATCTATAAAATAGCCTAAAATAATTGTTTAATGAAACAATAACCAAACACACTAATTGCAAAGCTTTCGTACTCTATTTAGAACATTTTCAATACAAAAATAAAGCTTATTCAATACATTGAACTGCAATAAGTTATTCTTTTTTACCTATAAATTACTTGAGGCTGTCTCTTTTAAGTTTTAACAATTACCAACAAAAACACAAGTTTTACAGTGTTTTATAAGATAAAAAACAAGTCTATGTTTTAGTGAAATAGTTAGATATTTTTCAAAAAAGTCGAGTTTTTTTCACACAATACATCTCTTTAAATTAAAAAATATTTAATATTTAAATAAACGATGTTTTAAAAAATAATATGCTGCTATAAATAATTAGCAAACGAAGTGTTCTTACCTAGTTCTTAAAAAACTAGTATATATCTAAACAACTTAAAAATGACATTTTTTAACTTTAGTAACGTATCTTGTTACCCGTAAATGTTATCTTCTTCTATTATTACAAATTAGTGTAAATATTGCAATGTGTATTTCATGCTAGTTGTAACTTTCAGCGTTGAGCAATACGCTTATTATAAGATAAACTTAAACTAAATTTGTTATTGTTAGATTTAAATCTTATAAAAATCATGTTTACATATAAAACATAGCAACAAATAAAATAAATTGAAATCAATATTGTACCAAATATCTTTTTAAGCAATTTTTTATTTAAATTTTTTACACTGTGACAAAGTGAATATAATTGTTTTAAAACTAGTTTTTTTGGAACAGTTCGTTTACAATTCGTTCTAATTTAATTGTTTAAAAAAATATATATTCACTACTACTTGGTTCAAAGTTTAATTGTCTATTTTCTTTGCTTAAGCACGCTTTTTTATTATTGCTTCAAAGCTAAATAAAATTTATGTTTTATATTAATTTCTCCATCATATTTCTTCTAGTTTTATTGTGTCGGCAATTATTATGTTTATTGAAGTATATAGATGTAAGACAAGTATTTTTAAAACAAATAAACAAAAGTTAGAAATGTTGTTGACGTCATGTGTTCATTCCTAAAAAATTGTGACTAACTTTAAATTTATTAATTTTTTAAAGTAATTAAATACAAGTTTTGCTTAATGACTAAAAATGCAAAAAATACGTACAATCTAAAGGGGAAGAAAATTTTTTAAATATCAATAACTATATTTTTTTTGTTTATTTAATATTATTACAACAGAGGTGTGCAAATAAAGTATTTAATTTGCACACCTTTATTTAGATAAACTCTTTTCATTCTATTAAGTTGAGCATTCTTTTTAAGTTAAGACAAATAACTTTGTAAAATTATTACGAAAAATTTTTTATGTACAAACCTATACCTCTTAAATTGAAAACTACCTGCGACTAATCTTTGTCTAAAAAAGTATTTATAATCACGAACAAATTTTTATTTTTCTTTAATATTACTTTAAGAAACCAGTATACTTATCATTCAATTATAGTTCCTTTTTTAATCTTTTTATAACAATATAACATCTTTCAAATATTTTGGCAATGAACATTTGTTAAATGTTAAAATTCTTATTGTTTTATGTTTGAATAGCAAATGTCATAAACTTAGCTTATCATAATGAGACGCGTGTAAATACTATTAACACATAACTAGAGAAGAATGGAGTATTTTTATTTTTTGGAGAACATACTGTAAGACTATGTTAACTATATGTTAAATATATTTATTGTAGAAATAACTTTACGCTTATTTATTGTCATATGTATTTTATTTAAGTATCAAGAGGTTATATTTGAACAAATTTAATCGTTTCAATTCTTTAGAGTAAGATTTAAACATTTTAAAGTTCTCACGTTAGTTTAAGTTTATTGAGTTTTTCACCACTTAATTATCAAGTTTTGTTTTTTTTAAAGTATTTTTTCAAAGTAATTCTTATTTTTTAAACATATTGTTTATATTGTCTTATCGTGGTTTATTTTAAGAAAAGATTATTACTTATGCTAGTTGTCTAACTTGTATAAGTGCAACTAGAAATCAAGAACTTACTTTATAACCATACTTTATAAGAAATGGTAACAATTAATTAAGTAAAGCACAACCTCTGTGTGGTACCAGACGTAAAGTTATTAAATAACCTAGCATGAATTAAAGAAAGTTTATCTAAGCTAACACAACTATGCATTCTAAAGTTACACCTTAAATCATTTACCTTTTGAACTGCAATGATTAATTAGTACTTAAATTGTTCATTGGACAAAGCTTGCAAATAATGCTTAACGGCATATTCATATTAATTTAATCTTTTTTTATTTTACTAAACTTCTTTTCTAGTTTTATCAAATACTTAAACGAAACATTTAATTTAAGAAGATATGCAACTTAGTTTGTTTACTTATAAAAAAAGTTTTAAAGCACACAGTTTGTAGATCTATGAGTGGCAACTGAGTTTGAATTATATTTTTGTTGCTTTATGTTTTTAAACTAATATGTCGACATTATTTTGAAATATTTTAATCAGAATTTTCACGTTAAAAACTAAACATCGCTTTTTTAACACGAATCGAAAGTAATATATTTCACATACTTTATGATTTTTTACAAAAAAACTACATTGTCTTTTTTTTTTATTCTACAAACTAGTTTCTATTCTATTTTAAAAACTACAAAACTAACTTCATATACTACACGTACAAATATAACAAGAATTATCTAAACTTTTGTTTAAAGAGCGATCATTAGTAAAATATTACTCTTTTATTAAATTAAGTAAAAGAAAGTAACATTGCTTAACTTTATGTTATTAGTAACATTACTTTATTAGGTTTAACTCCTTTTTGTCAACATTTTTGGTTGATGGCTGTAAAAAAATACTAGTTTAAACAATCTAAAGTTTCTGCTTACCAATAATATTTTTTTTATTAAAAGTTATGTGTTTATTATAAAATATTAGTCAGGATTAAATACTGCTTATTTATTTTATCAATAAACATGTTTATTTTTAATAGTACTTTTTTGCTTTGAAAGTTAGAACTGATATTTGGTCTATATTTTATAATAAAGTTACCTTAAGTTGTACAAATAATAAAGCGAATACTTATATATGACGATATAACAAGTAATTTGATACAGTTTTATGTTAATACTGAAAAGAATTCAATAGTTTTTCTTGATACTTTATAATTTATTAGTATATATAACTTTATAATAGGATTATCTGAACACAATTGATAGTTGTTTATAGTAGGCTTTCATGTGCTTTCATGCGAATTAACTACTTAAATCTGTTAAGTAGCGTCTGTGTTTGAACCATTATTTATTTTAAATTAAAGTTAAGTCAAGAAATTTCCCAGTTTATATTGGAATAGTTTAAAACTTTTTTTTTTTAATTCAAAACATAGTTTTTTGACTTTTTTGTAGAATTTTATTTTTTCTGCTTACTGAGACAATTTTTTAACATTTACTTCGGAAGAATAAATGCTTTCTATCAAAAGCTAAAAACTAAACACTTTTGAGAGATTCTGGTAAGACACTTGATTTATCTACTTTTATTGATTCAAATGTTTGTGGTGAACTAAATAGAACATCAAAAGACTAATATTTGAAAAAAATTTAATATAGCTTTATTTTAATTTTTAAATAAATAAAATATCGTTACAAATTGCGTTTAGAATGTGTCAGAAATATTAATAGATATGTGTCAGAATGTGTCAGAAATTAACAAACGTTAAATTGTGTGCATGCTTAACTTTCTACATGTAAGTGTGTTGAATAACAAAGTTTATAAGAATAGACTCTATTTCGTCTTAGATACTTATAAATACATTCTTTAAAATTATTTATTTTAATATATACATATTGAGTATTGCTGTAAGAAATTTTCAATTTTATAAGAACTACTTTCTTTTTGAAAAGTTAAGCTTAGTTTTCATCGAATAAAAATTAAACAAAAATTTTTTTTTTAAATTGAAAAACTGCTTTTTTGTATTGTTTTTACTAGTGAAATTATAATTAATAATTTTGGCGAAGTAAAGGGTAAGAGGTAGCGATTTGAGATGCGCTTAAAATTTGTTTTTATTTGCTATAACTATTTACCACTTGGGTTTTATTAATATTTATAAAAAGTATAAAGAACATTAACGATCACAAGTGACGTCAGTAAACATTTGTAAACATAAACAACAA
>NW_028139521.1:0-66408 GCF_965202585.1 Thalia democratica
TTCCTAATGTTTTAAAAACTTTTACAAAACTAAAATATACTACGATTTTTTTTTTTACCTGCTTTATAAAAACAACCATTTTAGTTGAAGAGTGGGTAATTTGAAATACTCTTCATTGTAAAATATGTACTTTTCAACATCGTTGCTGAATAATAAATCAAAATGTTTATTACAAATAAATAAACATTTTAAAAATTCTATATAAATTATGTGCATTAACGTTTACTTTTAGTAATAACGCGATGCTAATGTATCACTGAAATTTGATTAAATTACGAAATATTATAAAAGTGAATTAAAAAAAGTTAGTCTATTTTTTTTTTTTTGAACTTTAATAATTGTTGTGAATATCACAGTACCGAAAGATTTTGCTAAAATATTTTGACTAGTTATATATAAAATGTAATTTATCAAAATATAAACTTATCATTTTAACAATTATAAAGCTATAAAAAAGCATTTCAGTTTACGATCACCATATTATCAAAATTTTAACATTATTCTAGAAACAGTACAGTTCTAGAATAATAATAACTACGTCTTAATTTAAAAAAAAGCGGAGGTAAGAAATGTAAAAATTATTGTTTTTTTTTCTGTTTTGTATTTTTTTTGTCATAATTTTGATAATGTAAATTTACAATATTATTTTTTATTTACTATGATGATTTTTTGAAGTGTTAAAATTTTAACAATAAGGTTAAATATATCACTGAATTAGATAATTATTAAATAAAGTTGTAAAATAACAGCTTTATAGCTTATTCTATAACACTTTTGAAATAAAATAGTTTAGTTTTGCTATATAGCAAAGTATTATTTCGTAAATAATAAAGTCAAACTATAATATACTTTAATATACTAATTATAAATACCAATGAAAAAAATATTAACAAAAACTGAAAGTTACAATAAAATTTATTTAGATTTGTGATCTCAATCCGTTGCTGTTTGATTCTATTGATATTTTTTACACACAAGTGCTAGTTTTTTATCAAGTATTTTATAATCTATATTTTTTTAAAAATTTAACTGAATAAAATTTATCAATTTTTATTTGTTAAGCTGCAAATTGCAGCTTAAAGTGTATATTATTCATTAAGATTAACTACAAAGCTTTTTTTAATATATGACTAAAACAAGTAGTGTTAGACATTTTGCTTTATAACCACATATACTATTTTTTACAAGTTCTAATATTATAAAAGTTAGCTGTAAAACTTCAAAATAGCTTGAATCAATTTTTACTTAAAACTGTTATAAAAAAAGTTCAAATTTTAAATTAACTTTGAAATTTCTAATATGTTTGCTAATATAACATACTTTAAATATTAGAATAAAATAAAAATACTGTTTTTTTTTTACAACTCTAATTTAAAACAATTGAACACAGAAACTTTTTGCAAAAAAAAAGTATGTCTAGGTATATGTGTTTTATATGAGTTTTTTAACTATTGTAATAAATTGATAATTAAATAAAAACAAGTTGTTAATTTTGTGGTGTTCATACTTTTCAATTTATACTTTTTTTTTAATTATCACTAAAAGTAAACTAGAAGCAAAGTTGCTTTTTAAAAACACTAAAAAATTAACTTTGTGGAATAGAATTTTCGAATAAGGTAAGTATAACTTAAGCTGTTAGATAATTATTTGATATTTTTTATTAAATTATATATATAATTAATTAATATATAAAATGTATACAGTAACCTCTCGCTTATTTACGCACATCATGTTCATAGAAAAAGTGCGTAAAGATACGAGAGGTACAAAATATACCTACTAAAATGGCTGTATTTTGATATTGCTTCTAGTTAAAAGCAGACAAGGGACTTTCCACTTTTAACAATTTATTTACTTTATTTATAAACATGAAAACAAAAGATGAAACTATACAATAATTAAAAAAAGTGATTTAAATTTATATAAAACAATATAACTTTTTAAAAAGTCTACTAATTTTAATAATAAGTAGGTTTTATCTTTATCTTTATTTATATGTGACTTATTTAAAACTTAAAATTTATATTCTATTCTACTTAGCAAATTCAATTTATAGTTAAGCATTTGCTTATAATTAAGAAACGGTGTGGTGTCTATATTAAAATTTGTTTCTATAGCCTTTTACGAAATTATGCATTTGGTGCTGTAATGGATTTCTTCTTAGGAACAAAAATATATAAAATATAAGAAAAATGTTTAATAAAAATTGTTTATGCTACTACAACTTTTTTTAATTTGTACTTTGCCCACATAAGAATAAACTTGTCTTGCATTGTGTCATTTTTGAGTAGGAATTAAATTTCATGCCATAAGAATTTGAGGAATTGAATTTTTTTTTTATTTAAAGGTATAAAAGGAGGGGTGTTAAGACACCTAAGCTATAAAAGTCAAAGCAATAGAGTTTAGTAGGCTCTTTATGGAAGGCACAAACTAAAAATTCAAAAATACTAACTTCACTTAAAAATATACAATAAACCTAATTTGTGCAATATTAAAAAAATTTAAAATTTATTTTTTGAACTTTTCAGAATTCTAAAATGCGTAGCTAAACGAAAGTACGTAACGTCACGAATGCGTAACGTCACGAGTTAACGTTAACAGATTATTAAAACTAAACTTACCTATATTTCATTTTAAACTAATTTAACAACATATTAATTATAACTCATATTTTACTTTTATGTGTACTTTTATCTCCTAATTCATCGCTCTGTATACTTTTGTTTTCAGCTTTTTTTAGCGTCTGATGAACTGCTCCACAGGGAAACGGCGTAAGCAATAAAAGTTAAACAATAAATTTATATAATAATTTAATATCTTGTAAAATTATACTACAAGTGCAACTTTAACTTTTGACAGTTTAAAAATTAAAAACTTTAGTAATTTGTTATTATTAACGTCTTTGTTAACTTAAAAATTTATATTTATTTAAGTATTAATACACATCTGTTATCAAGATAAATAATAAAGTTATATACAAATACAATTATAAACAAACTTAAAAATAAATATTCTGGTATAATGTTTTATATAAAATTTTAAAACAATAAACATGATCAAAGATCGTTCAAAGTTCAAATTTAAATTGTATTATGAACTATAATAACCTTTATGTCACATGATTTTCAACAAAAAAGTTAAGCAGTTCTAGTTGCACTTATAATTATCAAACTGTAGTTTTTGTAAATGTATCAAGTTCTTTTTACTAATTTTTACCTTTTAGGGAAACTTGGAATACTTAATTTTTTAAGTAGAAGACAACAGAAAACATGTGAAAAAAAAAGTACTATGTCTAAAATTTAAATGCAGTATTTTTTTTTAATTTAATTGTTGATGATTTATAAAGCCTTTAAGTAATATGATATAGCTAGTTTAGTTTACATTTAACTTGTATAATTTATTTTACTTGTTTCTTACTTGTGATATTGTTCTACTTGGTTTATAGAAAAATTAACTTTAATACTTCTGTTTACTGATTTTTAATTTGTTATTAGTTAAAATAAAACTAAATAAATTTTAGATACTAATAGCAATATCTTCTTTTAAATCTTAACTGCTAATACAGTTTGTACAAAATTATTTTGAATTTTTTCTATTTTTTTTATTAATTTGTGAAAGTTTTTTAGACTAATGTTTTAATGCATTTAGTTGTTAAAAGTGTTTACAGTAAAAGAAAAACGAAAAGTTTAAAGTTAAGTATATAAACATACAACAGTGCTTAGTATAAAAATTTGTATAAATTTAAACAAGTTTTGCAAAACTGTTTTTCAACAGTTTAAAAAATAACTGATGTTATTGTGTATGAATACAAGAAAAAAATCAAAATTTTGTTCTAATTTATAAACTTTTACGCTATAAGTTGTGGATAGTATGCAGATAATTTAATTCCTTTTTTTTTAAACATAACTAAATTAAGATTTTAAATCAAAACCATTCAAGTATTCTGTACTTAAATTTTTTAGATCAGGGTTTTCCAAACTTTTTTTTTCAAATTCCCCCTTTTGAAGAAATTTAAAAGGTTTTTGCCCCCTCAACAAGATTACCATTTAAAACCCCTAAAGACTTTTTTTTATACCATTTGCAACTCATGAATATCTAGTGTAAGTTTCAAAATTTTAAAACTGCTCAAAATTTTTAAATCGCACCCTTTTACTAATTATTGCTCCCCAACTTACTAAAATTGCCCCCAGGGGTAGTACCGCCCACTTTTGGAAACCCTGGTTTGATATTCTGTTTGATATATTAAAGTAGACTTTTAATTTTAATTACTTTTAGAAATTTAATTTAATTATCATAGAAAAATAAATTTATGTTTTGTTTCTTCGAAACTAGTATAAAAATAAAACTACATTTAAGTACTATTGTTCTTTACTTTTAATAAAAACTATTTGGTATACTACAATAGACTTTAGTTTTTAAAATAACCAATTATTTTCTTCGACTAATAAAGAACAATTGGTTTCAAAGATAAAAATAATTATTGAATTTTAGTATGCAAATATAGAACTATAATTATAATTTTATTTAAACATTTTTTTTTAATGAAATTAAAAATTTCAATTTTATTTCTTTAAGTACTGTTTTATTTAACTAGGCTTATTATTTTTAAAAATCATTATTAAAACTTGATATTCATGGTAAACAAAAATTATTCATAGTATATAATATACAAAGAAAACCGACGACTGAAATCCTTTTGATTTTACTATTTATTGAAATTGATATTCAATTTGAAGAGAATCTAGTTTGCAATATTTTAAAGATAATTTGTACTGTGAATATTGCAGTTATATAACAAGTAAACATTTATAAAAATATGCACATTTTTATTTCTTCTTGAATATGAAAATTTTAAATAAATAATTAATTTTTGTTTCTTGATATTTTAATATATAACACTACGTTTTAAGTTTTTTTTTTTCTGACTAATCTAAAAATTGTATTAAGGTTGTATTATAATGTACTCATTGAATTTTCATTGCTTCAATCAATACTCCTAAAATCCTCAGAAAATGAAATAAAAATTAATTAAATATGTAAAAAAAAGCACTTGTATAAAAAACTTTTAGTTACAAATTGTTTTCAGCCGAGCCTTTATGTTAATAACAAAACAGAAGTTTATTAATCAAATAATTTAAATGAAAAAATAATATTATATATATTTATCTGATTGAGATGTATTCTTATTAATTTTAATCTGCTTTAAGCAAAGCAAATTGTTCAAGATATCTTGTGAGTCTCCGATACTTTATAGTTAAAACTACATGTTTCAATTTTTTGTATAAAGCGTGTATAGTACATATTGTGGTAATCATTAAACAAAATAATCTTCAAAACTCGTAACTTAAGATAAACTAAGTAAACATTTTCTATTGTACTTTGAAAAACAAAACAAGTCTTAAAGTAAAGAAGTAGTACAACGTTTTTTTTTACACAAAACTTTTACTAATGAACAAGTATTTGCTTATTAATTGTTTTTGTTAATATAATTTTAATTGTTACATTAATACTTATAATTTGAAATAAATTTTAAAATCAAATTAAATTAGCATGTAGTATTTATATGATTCTTAGTTAGTTATTTTCTATTTGTTTACAAAAAACTACTAAAGTTGTCAATATAATAGATTATGAATTATTTTGTTTTGAAACCTTAAGATTTTGCATTATCTTAAAACTATTGTTTTATCTTACTAAACATATTTTAGGAGTTTGTAATTTTATGATTTATTCAGATGATAATTTGAAATTTTAAGTAACTTAAAACCATTAAACAGTTCACGTTTTTATCAAAGTCGAAAATTTTTCAATATTTGTTTGTAAAACAACTAACTTTGTTTTATAAAATAAAAACTTTTTGAAAAATGTTGGAACACCATAACTCTTAAAAGCTTTAAATTTAAATGTCTCAAACTAAAACAGTTTTAATAAACAAGCACCTTTTTTAATAAAAAATTATTTGTACTATCATCAGCCACGAATAATGAAATAAAAAAGGAATAATTTAGGTAGTAAACTTTACTTTAAATTTTATAGAGTTTATTTTTAAATGTTTTGATTTTCTATTTGACGCCATAAGTATAATTTAAACTTATAATAAAACTCAGCAGTTGAGAAACTAGATTAATTTATATCCATCTAATTTAAGTAGTAAAATCTTATTGATAAAGATTTATTTGTAAAATATCTGAACTGTTTTTCACACAACAAAAATGTTTTAAAAGTATTTAAAAGATTTTGAGAACTCTTAATTTAAATAATTAAAGTTAAAACAGTTGTAAAAGGCAAATACATCATTTTTAATAAGTTTACTAGCTGTATTATCATCAGCCACTAATAATTGAAAAGAGAGCAAAATAACTTAAACTAATTACAAGCTATTCTACTTTTATGTGTTAACTTTAAACTAGTTTTTTTATTGGTTTTTAATGTGTCGTTTTCATAAAATTATGCCGTGAGAAAATTTAAAGACTTAGTTATTTTAATTAAACTCAAAGTAATCAATTTGAAGTTAAAAGGAAGATTTTTTGATCCTTAACTTTTTTTAGTACTTTATGTTTAAATTTTGTTTACCAAATTAAAGTTTATATGAATTAGTACATGATAACAACAATAAAAGAAATATTAACTTGTAGTACATAGTGAATATTTGTTATAAACAAGTAATAGTATTTAGATAGACGTCAAAAAAACATTATAGATTTTTAATTTACAGTCTAGTAAAACTGTTTCATAACAATAAGTTTTATGTCCTTGCAAAAACTAAGTTATTAAAATTGATTTTTTTTTTATTATATAACAATGAGTTACACAATAAATACTTTATCATGAACAGTTAACACTTCTGTGTTATTGATATTTAAGTTTATTTCTGTTAAAATAAAGTTGAAAGCAATGATAGTTTAAAAATTATTTAAAAGACTTTAACCTGACTGATTACAAAAATAAGATATATTTGTTAACTTAGATTTCACAGTGACATTAAGTGTTTAAAATAAAACATATATTTAAATATATATACAATCTGTTGATAAAAATTTCATTTTTTGGTTTAGTTATGACAAGTTATCTTTTTGGTTTTAAAAACTTTATTTTGTAAACATAAATCTCTTTAATTTTTGAAAATAAATAGTTTTATAATGTCTAAGACTAAAGACTTAACTACAATAATTTTTAAACACTTAACTATGTTTGAAATATATTTGTTAAAACAATCTGTTTAAACAAACAGTTCTCTTTTAGATTTAGTTGTGATACATTATCTGTTTAATAATAAAAATAGTTTATTTGTCAACATAAATCTCTTAAATTTCAAAACATGTGTAGTTTTATAAATATAAAACTAATTAGCTAAAAATAAATTAAATTAACTTGAAACACTTAACTGTGTATGAAATATGTTTTTTCTTATTTATTTAATTTTTATACTAAAAATAAATTTATTTTGCTTACTATAATTTTTTTAGTGAAAACAATTTAAAATGTACTTCAAAAAAAATTTCAATTTACAAACACTTTATTATATTTGAAGTATCTAATAGACATATTTTAATATGAAACATGGTTTCCCCTATTACTGTTGTAAGTCTTTTATTTAAAAACTGCTTAAAAGAAGTCTTATAATACTTAAATATAAACCATCTCTTCAGTTTTTTTAAGTTTATACTGTTAAATATCCTATCAAATTAAGTACAAGTCATTGTTAAAAAATAATTTTAATTTACGCTGTTTACAAATATATAGACCTTTTATTTACTTTAAAATATACAATCTTCTGAAACTCTATATTTTAAAAATCTGTTAATTAACTACATGAAGTTTTCATTAATTGTAAAGTTTGTTAACTTCATTTTAGTGGCTCCTGTTTTTTTTAACTTGTAGCACTTAAGTTTATTTAACTTTAATATACACTTACTTAGAAATAAAGTGATATCAAAATTATTATGGGATAAAATAAACTTCGCATGAAATATTATAACTGTCGATTTAACTAATTTGTGAGAAACTTGATTAAATATTTTTAGTTAAAACCAGCTGTTACAGCTTTAGATATTTAACATAAGATTTTTATTAAAAAAAATTAAGGTTATATTAAAGAGTAACTAATTTTAGAGAAATTTTGTTCAAATATTTTAAATATTCATATTAAATAACAATTTATTTAGATTACAACTTATTTAAATTGTGTTAATTTTATAAGATGTACATTGTTATAAAAACTGCAGAATTTGGTTTTAGAAATTAAATGCTTTGAACATAAAAGTATCTATGAGTTTTTACAAATTTCTTTATTTCTATTAAAACTGGTGTTATAAGCTTAATATTTATGTTAAAACACAACTTTTTTATTCACAAATAGATTTTTTTCTAAGTACTTGAGGTTAAAATGATAAGTAAAACGTTATTTAAGTGTATAAAATAAAGTAAACTAGAAAATAATAGTAAAAGTATTGATATCTTATCGGTTAATAAGTTTTTAAAACTTAATTCAAAATTTCAATGGATAATGTCTGTTAAACTTATGTAAAATATTATACTGAATTTCTTTTTTTTTAATGAAAAATTATATTGGAGTTTTGAATTTATTTAAAATAAACTTTATACATTTTAGCTATCTTAAACGTCTTTATTTAAAGTAATAAAACTTTCAAAACTTTTTTTTTCAAAATTTAAATTGTTCTTTTACGCCATATCAATGTGAATAATGGTTACGTTTTTAACTAATCATTTATAATTACGTACAAATTTGTTAATTTTTGTAAAATAATTTAAACTATTAAGCTCTTGAAAACTTCAAACTAAAATATATTAATCGAAATTAAATTTAAGAAAACTACTAGCTGTTTTAACATCAGCCACAAACAAGTTAATCGAAGAGTATTTCAATTTATTAAATATAGCATAATAATCTACTCTCCTTTATATCTTAGTTTATTTTATAAATTTTTCTGTTGTTTTTAAGTGATGTAACGAGTAATTTAAGTATAAGAAAATATTTATGTATTTAAAATAGAAAATCTAGAACTAGAATGTAATCAAAGTTAGTTTTCAATCAATAAAACCTAAAACTATTATTTTATAAAAAATTAAAACATTTTTATTTTAATTAATTTTTTGTAAAAAATTTATGACAACTCATTTTATCTGTTTGACAAAGAAAAATTTTATTTTGTGATTGTATGGTTGCTTTTAGCTTATACTTTAAACAACTTTGTTAAATTTAAGTATAAAAATAAGTTAGATCTTAACTTGTAAAATCTTTTAAAAGAAATATTTAAGAACCAAGAAGATATTTGATGCATTTGAATTAAATTTTCTTATAACTTACATTATTAAAGTTAGTTTCGTACGAATTAATAAAAAAAATATATAAAACTGCATTCTAGCAGTTCAAAAAAGTTTTTGACACGGAATTAATTATATAGATTAATTTATGGCGAGCTTAATTTTATTAATTTACTTCTATGTTATATGTATATTGTGGGTACAGACATTTTACTCAGTTTTATTATATATAAAATAATGTTGAGCATTATTTGAAATTGAAATTACTATTTTTTAAATAATAAAAATATAATAAAAAAAAACTTTGTAAAATCTTTATGACAACTAACTTTATCTGTTTGATGAAGAAAATGTCAAATTCCTTATTATTCATATTTTTTATTATGTGTGATATTTTTTTTTTGGCTTATACTCTAAATATAATTTTTAATTCAAGTACAAAAAAGAGTTAATTTTTCACACATAAAATCTTTAAAAAGAAATAGTTGAGAACTAAGAAGACGTTATAAAAACATAAGTTTGGAAATTTGATATTGTATTTAGACAAATATAGTATTAAGTTTTTAAACATTTAAGTAAGAAGAAAAATTCGCTTTATAATAAGACTAACTATTGTAAAAATATTAAACTATAGTTTCTAAAAATTGCAAAGTTTCATACTAAATTGTTATTTTAACTTTTAACAAAAGCTAGAACAACTTAGTTAAACAAATTTAATAAATATTAAACATGTTTATTAAACAGTTTAAACTTTAAATTTTAATTTTTTTTTAATTGTACGATGAACTATATTAACCTCTACATCATATGATATTATTAAACTATATAACAATAAACTACTTTTAATTACCTTTATGTTTAGAGTTTAAAATACATTGTTTTATGTTTATCATATTGTTTTGGATGGTTTATTTATTAAACATATAGTTTTTAATACATTAAGTCTTAAATATTTCAAAAAAATTATTACTTTCAATTTAAGTTGATTAAATTGACAGCAGCTAAGTATTTAACATTCATGCTAATTACTTTTATTAAAACTTGATTTTCAACGGATTTTTTAATTGTTTATAGTTTTTACTGTAATAAAACAAAAACATAGTTTAGATTTAAATTATAATACACTTTAAAGCTGAAACTATTTTCAAAATAAAATATAATGTAAACACGTTGATATATGATAGATTGGATAGTTTATACATAAAGTTAAAGCTAGCTGCTTTTAAGCAGTTCAAAAATAACCAAACACGAACGAAAAAAATTCCACTTACTTATTTACATGAAAAAATATTTATTTATTTGTCTCCTACAAGTTGTGGTAACATTGCAGAAAAGTTTTTTTTTTAATTTAAATTTTATTATTGAGTTATTTTCCAATTAATAATTCAATTAATAGTAATGTTTCAAAAACTCAATTTCTATTCATGCTTACTAAACTTTTTTATCAATGAACAGTATTTGGTATCCAATAACAAACTGTTTGCAAGACATAAATATTACATTTAAAAGAAATAATGTTTCACTCGTTCGAAGTCTTGAGTTTATATATTATATAATTGTTTTCAATTCGCTTATCTGTATGTAAGATATGCAGAAGAATAATTTAAATTAAACAGTGAAACAACTTCAAAATTGTACAACTTGTAGTTGAACTAAAGTTGCTTGTTTTTTTTTCAGCATGAAAATTCTGTAACCGAATATCGATGTGAATAATGGTTACGTTTTTTAAATAATCATTTGCAATTAGGTAAAATTTGTTAAGTTTTGTAAAATAGTTTAAACTATTAAGCTCTTGAAAATTTAAAATTAAAGTATATTAATCAAAATTAGATTTTGTAAAAAAAATTATTAGCTTAATTAACATCAGCTACAAACAAATTAATCGAAGAGTATTTAGATACATTAAATAAAACTTATGAATCTACTCTCCTTTATATTTTATTTTAATTTATAAGTTGTTGTTGTTTTTATCTGACGTCACGAGCTGACTAGATAGTAGATTGTTTTTAAGAAAAACTAATCTAACAATTATTTTACATATTACATATATTTTGGAACTAAAATACAATCAAGATAAGTTATCAATGAATAAAATCTTAAAATATCAATTTTATAATCATTAAAATATTTTTATTGTACTTTATTTATTTTAAAAACTTTTTAACAACTCATTCTATCCGCTTAACTCTTATTTTATGTGTGATCGTTTGACTTATACCTTAAACGATTTTGTTAAATTTATTTAAACAAAGTTTTCACACGTAATTGAGAAGTAAGGAGAAAAAATAGCTTTATAATAAGACTAACTGTTGTACAAATATTAAACTATAATTTCTAAAAATTGCAAAGTTTTATACCAAATTATTATTTCAACTTTTAACAAAAGCTAGAACAACTTAGTTAAACGAATTTAATGAATATTAAACATGTCTATTAAGCAGTTTAAAGTTTAAATTTTAATTGTTTTTTAGTCGTACGATGAACTATATTAAACTTTACAACATATATAGTTGTTAAACTATATAACAATAAACTACTTTTGTTTACCTTTATGTTTAGAATTTAAAACACATTGTTTTATGTTTATCATATTGTTTTGCATGGTTTATTTGTTAAACATATAGTTTCTAACACATTAAGTCATAAATAATTACAAAAAACTTATTATTTTTAGTTTATTTTGACTAAATTGACAGCAAATAAGTGTTTAACATTCGTACTAAGTACTTTTAACAAAATTTGATTTTTAAGACATTTTTTAAATTGTTTCAAAGTTTTTACTACTTTTCTGGAATTTAACAAAAGTAAACTTCAATTTTTCTATATTAATACAGTTAAAAATTAAAACTAAAAGTAGAAATTTAATGTAAACACATTAATATATGATAGATTAGATAATTTATACATAAATTTAAATTAAGCTGCCTTTTAGCAGTTGAAAAATAATCAAACACCGAATAATCAAACCCATCTACTAAATTGCATAAAAATATTTTTATTTGTTTTTTGTCTGCTATAAGTTGTGGTAAGGTTGCAGAAAAGTTTTTTTTTTCAAAAAAGTTAACTAAAATATTGAATTCATTTCCATTAAAGTGTTTGATGTGTAATAATGTTTTAAATAAATCAATTTCAGTTCTAGCTTACTAATTTTTTTATTAATGAATAGTACTTGGTAGGCAATAACAGACTCTTAGCTCCAACGAAGTAAACATAAATGTTACATTTGAAAGGATTAATTAATAAGATCATGTTTCACACATTAGAATTCTCGAGTTTCACTTGAATTGTTTATAATTCACTTTTTTATAAAAAATATATGAAGAACAACAACATAAATTACCTCAGAATTGTAAAATTTATAGTTGAACTTGATTTTTTCAATAAAAAAACTCTGTAACCTAAAGGTAAAAATAGTTCAACAGACAATCACATTAAAAATATAATAAATAAGACTAGGACTTTGAACTTAAAAAACATGTGATAGAAAGGTTAATGTAGTTCAACAGAAGATTAAAATAAAAACAAAACGATTAAAACTCGTTTATTGACTTGTTTACTAGTATAGTTTGTAGTACTCTAAATTAATTTATTAATCTTGTATGACTTTATTTAAACTTTAAAGACTGTATTTGTTTCCAAATTTAATAGGCTTACGTGAGTTACTTGAGAGTTTTTGGTTCTGCTTAAAATAAAATAAAAATAAAAAACTTATATTGGTAACAACCAATAATCTAGTTATGTATTATATAATTAATTTTGAAAATAAATGGTTTTGTTTTCGAATAAAGGATATATCTATTTTTCAATGAGTGCTAAGTTTTATTAAACAATTAAAATTATTAAATAAAATGTTTAAACTAGTTTTAATTTCTACTAAATATTATTGACTAAAGTAATTTTTTTTAATAGCCTAGTATACTTACATTTCTTAATAAACCATTAAGAATAATTCTGTAGAAAATCATAAACGAATTAAAACTTTTTGATTTGAAACTAAATTAAATTCATGTTTAAATAATTTCAAGCTAAACTTTTTCAAGTTAGAAAATAAAGTTCCTATTTTCATTTTTTCTATTGAAACAGTTACAATTCAATTTTTTTACACTATCATAAAATATTTCAATAATTTATGTAACAGCTAAACTTTTACACGGTTTTTTAGAAATAGGACTGAACTAATTTTTTTTTTATTACTTTATATTACAATATATATTTAAGTAAAATAAGTCGCTAAATGAAGTAGAATAAGATTAATCAATTACATTTTTTTATAATCATGACTGACATAAAGCAGTTTACAATTAGACTTAATAAAATAAATTATTTACCTTATTGAATAAATTGACATTCTACAGTTTATTGTTTATATTTATTTTATACAACTACATAACAAGTTGTAATTAAGCTTTTCAATGTAAATTTTTAAATTAATACAATTTTTTATTGTTCTCATTAACACTTAAGTTTTGAAGGTACTTTCTATTGCTTTTATTAAACTTTTAAAAATTGGATATTTTTCTTTAAATTTGTTTTGTATAATAGTGTTTAAAAAAAGCCTGCTTACATTTCACAAGTTGAGCAGTTTTGAAATAAAAATGTTTAAAACCCTGTACAGTGCTTATTCACTTATCCGGACTTCACTTATCCGGACAGTTTTGGTCAGAAGAAAATTCAAAAAAAAAATTAACATGTAATAAACACTAACTTTTTTGTATGATACAAATATGTAAGCTTTCATGCTGTAAGAAAATTTTAAGTGAAATTTTTAAAATTCTACAAACATCTATTCTTTCTTATTTTAATAAAACTTCCAATAAAAACTAGTTTGTTAGGAGAGATATGTTTCCGTTAAATTGACTTTAAACTTAGTCAAAGTTTCTCGTTTTTCTTTATGTCAGTTTTTTTCTTTGTTTTAAAAGTTTTTTTGTTCATTTAAAGAGATAGATTTACATACTTTTTTATTTTTTTTAGATAAATTTAATTTATATTTTATTTTAAACAAAAAAATAACCTTTTTTTTTAAATAATAGTTAGGGCAGCTTGAAATACAAATGACGAATTTTACTCGCTTGACCCTCAAGTTACGTATATAGTTATAGAAGGTTAGTAAATCTGATGTTTTTCTACCATAAAAAATATAAATTAATTAACCTAAATTTTAGCTTATATTATTAATCAAATTATTATATATTACTCACAATTACTATGTGTTTGTTTAAACCATAACATCATTATAATTCAATGCGTTATTTGATAAGTTATATTATTAGATGAAAAGATAGATTGTTTGTAGTTATCTGTAATTTTGGTTATCCGGGCATGTAAACAGAAAAATCTTGCCCAACGTGTCCGGATAAGTGAATAAGCACTGTATTAAAGTTATTATTAGTTAAAGATTTTGTATAATGATTTTTTTATAACTTAATTTTACTGAAGGTACCATAAATTAAGACTACGGTTAAGTTTATTGAAAAACTTAATTAATAAAGTAGAAAAAAACAAAAGTTTATTTTTTTGTAAACACACAAGACCTAGCAACAAAATGAAATATATGTTTAAGTTTGTTCGATGAATTTAAATTATGTCAAATCAATTAATGTAGTTCGGTTTTATTTGAGCTGTTGATAATTACAGTTTTAAACAAATATATAAACTTTGACATATACTAACATTTTATAATCATTCAAAAACATTCCAAGTATATAACATATAAATTCTAATATGTAAAAGTCTAGTTCTAATGTAAAACACTTTACCAATACTTGAAAATATTCTAACCATTTAAGCTAAAATGCAAAGTTAAGTTTAGCAGTATATAAATAATACTTGGTTTTTTGATATATAAAGTCGTATAAACTATAAACTAGTGATCTTAACGGTGTGCGGAGTTGAGTGGTTGTAGTGCAAATATTTCAAACTAGTAATTAACTTAACAACGTCAAGTTTATAAGCTTATGGTATCAACAAGTTAAATAACAAATTGTTTACTCTATGTAATAAATTAACTTTATTATTTTGTTAAAAAGAAAAAAAAAATTACTTTTATTATTACTTTTGCCTTTTTAAAACGTTAACAGTTACATGATAAAATCGTTTTTAATTTTAATTTGCTTAATTTTTTTTAATATATAAACAAAACCCAGAAAAAAAAAACCATGCTTAATAAAGTGAGTTTTTTGATTGTTAGTTTTATAAAATACAGCTGCATTGTAATTAATAATTTTAATATCTAAGCCAGCAACACTCAGATTTTTATAGAATTTATGCCTAAGAAAGTTGAAATTTTAGCATATGTGTGCTGACATTAGTTTTTCTTAAAAGTAAGTTTTAAATTAAGTATACTTACATTAAAAAAATATTTTTTTTTAAACTAAACTGATATTAATTTAATAATTCGATAAATTTTTCTAACACAATCTTATGCATTGCTTCATATTTTATCTTCACTACTTTCAATATGTTACATGCTTTAGTTAAAAAAGTGCACAGTTATTCTTTTTATATAAAACTTCAACAAAAACAATTTTACATATATGAATTCTAAGTATAAACATGTCTTATTAAAATTTTTTGCAAGCTACTTTGCTAAAAATATTTTTTGTTAACGTTTTACTTCATCTAGATTTAAAAATATTGTCAGTAAACTTTTTTTCTGACTAACTCTAGAAAAAAAACATATATACATATTTCAAAATTTAAAAAGCATTAAATAACAATACAAACTTTTATGCAACTAAAAAAACAAATTTATTTTGTCGTGTAATGCAATTTATCTTTCACTTTTTGTTAGTATGCTTACAGCTTATTTTCTCGATTTTACATCCTTCTTTTTACTCTTCTGTCACCATTTGTACTTAAATCTTATTTTAAAACTTGTATATTATATATAGAACAACTTTTTGACAGGTAGGAAGCTATTTTCCTTTTTTGTTTTTAAACAAATTTACTTAATTAAAAAAAAAAGAAAAGAAAAAATTTTTTAGCAGGGTCGATGTTGGACATCGACGTGAAAATTTTATTATTTTCGCTTCGATGGTCCAAAAGTCGAGTTTATAAGTAATTTCATATTTTAATCCTTTTCTTTTACTACTAATTTTTTAAAATGATTAAAACACTTTGGTTTTTAAAAACATTGTTTCGAAAAATAATAACAACCGCTAGTTGACGCATTTTTGCCATGTAGAATTAACTACCGATCACACCGGGTTTCATGCTTTAATCAGCATGTTACATCATGCAACTATGTCTTGACCAGGCGATTGTTATGTAAGAAAGACGTATATAAGCAGCAGAGCAAACGAGAAAGCAGATCATTTAGATTTCAACCTTAACAAGAAGCACCACTACGACAGTTTCCAGTCCGAAGCGTAAGCCGCCATCTTGAACTCTCGGAAAACCTTCTCTTGGCGCTTTGAGTGTAAGTCGCCATCTTGGAAAAACTAGATGAACTCCGGTAAATCATTCTTATTCAAGTATTTGTTTGTTTGTCTGAAACATTTACTTTGAACTTAACTTCATAACTTCGTAGTTTTTATATCTTGTTCTATATACATTTTGTATACCTATTTTTAGCAACGTCGACGGGGCGTACAACTTGATTTAAGTTGTTAACGTGCCATACTCATAAACCTACGCATACTGCAGCAGACAAGCAGCAACAACTTCCAGTTTGGATCATTTTGAACATTGAACTCGACCCATAAGCCTACGCATTCGGTGGCATAAACTTATTACTTTTATCTTTCGTTTTCTTTATTTAAATACTGTATCTTTTTACCTCGCGCGCTCTACATCCAGTGTCAACGAACTACTTTCTGAACCAGTAAACTGTACAAGCAACCATTTGTTACAGCTCAACTAGAATTGTGAACTGCAAGAAGCCTTCTCAAGTAATAACTTTTCTTGTGTCTTTGATTTGTATTGTATAATAAAGCATATAGATACTTGTTAGTCTATATTTAAACTTAAACTATAAGTAAAATGAGTAGGGTATTAGCTCTTACACACTCTTGCGCTCGGTCGCTGACCGAGGTAGCAACTAAAGATAAAGATGGCTTCGAAGCTACTGCTATTCTGGCTCCTGTCGAAACTGCCGAACCTGTTACAGAGGCAGTTTCACATGAAACTAGAGACCCCAGTAGTTCGGAGTACATCAATGGCGTCCTCTTTAGCTCTTTCACACCAACCATTGAAGACAACACTAAAAGAATAAATGAGCTAACTAAAGTAGTAGAAAATAAATTTGATGAAATTTTAAAGGCACTCTATTTACAGAACAGTCAACCAATCAATACCTCTGCAAGAAGTGTGGTAAGTTTAGTTAATGATTTTAATTCACAAATAAACTTGATAGACTCGCCCTCAGCTAGTAAATACATGATGACCAAAACAACGGCTGCTAACAATCCTACGCACTTTCAAGATTCTCTAAACATAAGAACATCGCATATATCCAGCTACCCAGTAATATCTGAAACAGAAACATTCCTGACTACAAATATGAGCCCAACTAATACACCGTTGGACAATTTTTCACAACCATCATGTCATCAACAAAATCTAAATTCTCACTTAAACTCTGATCAAACAAATTACAGAAAATCAAACAACATTTACGGCAATAATTTAACTATTGAGCAACTTAAACGACAGATCGACATTCTCCAAAATAAGGTAAACAAAAATCCTGAATATTTTAGAAATTTGAATCAAACTAATGGCAATTATATTTCTGTCAATCAAGAATATTCGCCCGAGAATCAAAACTTCCACCAAACAATAAATTCAAGACAATTAATTCGTTTTCCAGAGCGAATGTTTAGGAAAATTAAAGGGAAAAACCCTAGAGAAGAATTCAAACTCTTTGAGCTTCAGTGTAAAAGCCAGGGCATTTTCGATGATATAACTCTGTTTGAAATTATAATCCGAATATGGCCAATTGATGATGTACTTTACTATTTAAAAGTTGATAAACCATCTAGCTATGTCTGTTTAAAACAAGAAATCTTAAGCATGACACCATGCTTACCGGATATACACAAACCTCCACCTATTTGGAGTCATACCCCAACTTTTAAAGACATTTATCAGTTGGTATCGAAAAGTCTTACTTGCTCACCAGATGACCTCTATAAACATCTTACTATTAATTATAGTCCAAATGGGTGAGTAAAATTCTAAAAAAAGACATCGAACTTCCTATTAGAAAGTTTAAGAACCGCCTTAAGTGGGTTCTTGAACAAGGCCCAACTGATTTGAAAATAAGTTATAGTAGTAAAAAATCAAATAACCAATATAAGTCAAATAATAAATTTAGAAGGACGTTTAACCAAAATCGAAATAAAAATTGTTCGCAACTTGATCAAAACATAAACAACTACTCAAAAGACTATAGACAATATCAAAGTAAATTTAGTAATAAGAACCTTAACAAATGCTGCTATCATGTTCGTTTTGGTGAGAAAGCTAAAAATTGTAAAGGCCCGCAATGTAAAATGTACAAAAAGTTTTTTAGTAGAAAATAAAATAAAATATGTTAAACAAAAACCAGCAATGGTAAAACAAGCACTATTTCTAGAGGAAACGTTGGAAAAGGAAAAATTTAAGTGCACATGTGAAGATAAATCAATGAAAATCAAAGAAGCAAATTCGGGCTCAACCTATAAAACACTTAACGAAAAACTTAAACAAAAGTCAACTGAACGAAAAAGAACATATAGCAAATTTCGAGAAAATAAAGTACTCTGTGACACAAAGTCAAATATAAGTACCAAACTACTAGTTATTACTGATAAAGATAATAAAATACCTTATTTATTTGATATAAATGCACAACATTCAATTATTTCTAAGGCAATAATTAGTTCATATAAAGAAGATGAATTAGCACCTGAAATTTGTGACGTGAGGGGAAATAAATTAAAAGTTATAGGATATACAGCTCTGAATGTTAAAATTGGTTTACAACAAGATTTATCTCACAATTTTTATGTAATAGATTCAAACAACTCTTTTGCTATTCTTGGCATAGATTTTATCGTAAAAATAAATTTAATAAACAATGCAAAAGAAAAAATAATAACCAAAACAGAAACAGGAGTTAACCTCAAACTAACAAATACTTTTTGTAAAACAACCATAAAAAGTGAAGTGAAAAAGCTGAAAGAAATTGTAAAAGAATCAAGTTATAAAGAAAAACTTAAGCATAAGCATGTTCTTGATATTAAACTTAAAAATGAAAGCGTGCCTCGTCGTCAAAAAGATTTCATAACAAATGCAATAGCATCAAAAGAAATAAAAACCAGCTTCAACAAGTTGTCAAAAGGAAGCATTCCAAAAAATTTTAGAAACGATAACAAGAACCTCCCAATATCATTTTTATCAACGGTCGAAAATTATGCAAACAAAACAAATATATTATATAAAGCTGTGAATTTTTTTTCTAAAAAGTGGAACAGTATTCAGAAAGTAATTTCGTTACATAGTAATCAATCTCTTAGTTGCCTAATAGAAAGAAAGAAAATAACAAGAGACAACTTTTATCATCAACAAAAAAACGAACTTAAAGACTACACCCATCTAGTCACTTAACGATGATAAGACAACAGGAGTTCTGTCAACCGAACTAACGAAAACTCTTAATCCTGTCACATTTACGTTCATTTTTTTAAGTTCCTTTTATCAGTAAATAAGGAGATATAAGTTTTAAACTCAGATACATTACTCTTATACTTTTATATATGTAATTATGTTTATATTAATTTCATTCTTTTCATAACATGAAACATGACATAAAAAACACACTTTTTTTCCCCTTTCTAACAATTTTTTGCGCTTACACAATAACCAAACCTAATACAGTGCTTCCTCGCTAATCCGGCCAAGTTGGGCAAGATTATTTTGAAAATACGGCCGGATTTGCCTTTGGCCGGATAAGAACAAAATATCGCTTTTTTTACAAATTATCTACCTTAGTTATATTATAAATATATATAACAAAACGTACTATAAAATTTCTGTTGATTTAATCCACATATTTTAAGATTACGCTTGCCAAATCTCCTGCAAAACCATTAAAAACCATTAAAACCCCGTACTTGCTGAAAAGGGCCTTGAGTGTTCACCGTAAATTAAACGATGGAACTCGAAGGCTTTTTCTAATAGTATTGGGCCAGTTATTGGACAACCCTTTTCACGTTCCTGACGAAACAAAATGTAAAGGGCGCTGTCTAGCTTGTCAAAGACGCCTCCCTCTACTTTTTTTACCGTTTTAGCAGCTCCAATTAGTGCCAGCTCCTCCTTTTCAGCTTTAAATTTTTTGAACTTTTCTTCGCCTCTCAAAATCTCATTTTAAGTTGACTTACCAATGTTAAACTGGCTCATTATAACAGCTTTAGGCACATTATTGTTTGCCATTTCGCAAACTTTTAACTTGTTTTCAATTGTTAGTTGAACGCGTTTTCTTTTCTTTGCTGTCTTATTCATTTTTTAACTAGATATGTTGATTGTAGTATATTAAAGTGTAACTTGCTTAGCAAAGACGGAAAAATTGCAAATGAATAATAAACAAGTTTGTTAGAACTGAGCGGGAAAAGTATGAAAAAAAACTTAAGATGATACAAATGATACTTTATTATGACGTAACAATATATTGCTTGCATACTTATAAAACGTAAATTGAATACTTTTTCGAAGTAAAATGAAATTAAACGCTAAAAACACTTAAGTAAATAAGTCGACTTCTCGACTAAAACCGGCCGGATTAGCGAGGAACCGGATTAGCGAGGACCGGATATGCGAGGAAGCACTGTACTCAAGTTCACAAAGTTGATAATTAAGTATCTGTTCTTGCAATTTTACAAATTTATATTTTTCTCGCGCAGCTCCACGATGAAAAAAAAGAGAATTAATGATTCTTCAGTCTATTTTAAATTAAATGTCGGAAGCGTTCAAATAATAATGTTTCAAAATCATAGATATTGTTTTTCTAGTTTGAATTTAACCACATTTTATTAAGCATTTACTTCTTGATAAGCGTTTGGTCTTTCTCTGTTTATAATTTTAAGTATCTAATTACTCCGATCGTGCTCTATTAAGAGTGCGCAAACACACTAACCTAAAACTAAAAATAAATAATTATGTACTTGTCGAACTCCTATGTTAAAAGCAAGAAAAAATATTTTTTAACTTTAAAATTGATCTATTTTGAAGTAAAAATCTTTGTAAAGAAAACATTGTTTTTCTGGTATATATATTCAATAAATTAAACCACTTAAATCATGAACAAATATGTGTTTTTAAACCAAATCTCGATCTGTTCTAAAGTAAATTTAAAAAAAAAAATTAATTTAATTACCACAAATATAAAGCTGATTTTCTTTTTTTCAAGCTTACTTACTCTCTCTTCCTTTTATGAACGTAACAGCTGCAGCGATAACATGTATTCCAAAAATATATCAAAAAGACACAAAACACTACGTTATAAATGAATGTTCTCACCGAAATTCTTAAACATTAACAGGTGACATGTATTTCTAAAATAAATTAAAAAACACAACAAATTATACTATAAATAACTGTTATCGCCGCAATTCTTAAACATTAACAGGTGTTTTTGTTTCCATTATCACATTTTACGACACAATTTTTTCTTAAAATACAAACACGTGCAATCAAAACTAACTCCCTAGAGTTTAATTATTGCGCTAAGCTCACTTTAATAACTTTATCAGAAGCTTCTGTCAATCAAGTTAATTTCCCGTATTTTGTTTCATCACTTTTGCTGTTCAAAAAGAAACTTAAAGTATAAATAACTTCCAGATGTAAGCAAAAAAAAAATGTTTTTTGCCACTAAAGAATCTTATCAAAAGGTTCCGTCAATCAAACTACTTAATCTAAAGGATTTGGAATGTCGCTTTTCCATCTATCTCTAATTTCAAGTTTTTCACTGACAGTGTGAAAATGAGTCTATAGCATTTCTCATAGATCAGTTATTCAATCATTTTGAATAGAAGTAGAAGAACCATTAAAATTAATCCGATAAAGTCAATTACTAATAGCTTTCAAAACAACTTAAGTCAAATATAAAAGTCTACAGTAACACAAAAGGAAAGTTTAATTTTTCTTATTAATTAAAGAAAAACTCTTTTGTTAATATTCATAATGAACAAAACTAAAAACTATATAAATTTTTCTTTACTGTATAAGTATTTTTTTTTTAAGAAATGACTCTTCGTTAATTTGTTTCAACATTTTACACTACTTAAGTGGTTTTATTGAAATTGTCAATTAAGTTTTTAATCTTCTTTTTTTTTTTTACTGCATGAGTTGAGTGGTTGTAGTGCAAATATTTCAAACTAGTAATTAACTTAACAACGTCAAGTTTATAAGCTTATGGTATCAACAAGTTAAATAACAAATTGTTTACTCTATGTAATAAATTAACTTTATTATTTTGTTAAAAAGAAAAAAAAAATTACTTTTATTATTACTTTTGCCTTTTTAAAACGTTAACAGTTACATGATAAAATCGTTTTTAATTTTAATTTGCTTAATTTTTTTTAATATATAAACAAAACCCAGAAAAAAAAAACCATGCTTAATAAAGTGAGTTTTTTGATTGTTAGTTTTATAAAATACAGCTGCATTGTAATTAATAATTTTAATATCTAAGCCAGCAACACTCAGATTTTTATAGAATTTATGCCTAAGAAAGTTGAAATTTTAGCATATGTGTGCTGACATTAGTTTTACTTAAAAGTAAGTTTTAAATTAAGTATACTTACATTAAAAAAATATTTTTTTTTAAACTAAACTGATATTAATTTAATAATTCGATAAATTTTTCTAACACAATCTTATGCATTGCTTCATATTTTATCTTCACTATTTTTAATATGTTACATGCTTTAGTTAAAAAAGTGCACAGTTATTCTTTTTATATAAAACTTCAACAAAAACAATTTTACATATATGAATTCTAAATATAAACATGTCTTATTAAATTTTTTGCAAGCTACTTTGCTAAAAATATTTTTTGTTAACGTTTTACTTCATCTAGATTTAAAAATATTGTCAGTAAACTTTTTTTCTGACTAACTCTAGAAAAAAAACATATATACATATTTCAAAATTTAAAAAGCATTAAATAACAATACAAACTTTTATGCAACTAAAAAAACAAATTTATTTTGTCGTGTAATGCAATTTATCTTTCACTTTTTGTTAGTATGCTTACAGCTTATTTTCTCGATTTTACATCCTTCTTTTTACTCTTCTGTCACCATTTGTACTTAAATCTTATTTTAAAACTTGTATATTATATATAGAACAACTTTTTGACAGGTAGGAAGCTATTTTCCTTTTTTGTTTTTAAACAAATTTACTTAATTAAAAAAAAAAGAAAAGAAAAATTTTTTAGCAGGGTCGATGTTGGACATCGACGTGAAAATTTTATTATTTTCGCTTCGATGGTCCAAAAGTCGAGTTTATAAGTAATTTCATATTTTAATCCTTTTCTTTTACTACTAATTTTTAAAATGATTAAAACACTTTGGTTTTTAAAAACATTGTTTCGAAAAATAATAACAACCGCTAGTTGACGCATTTTTGCCATGTAGAATTAACTACCGATCACACCGGGTTTCATGCTTTAATCAGCATGTTACATCATGCAACCATGTCTTGACCAGGCGATTGTTATGTAAGAAAGACGTATATAAACAGCAGAGCAAACGAGAAAGCAGATCATTTGGATTTCAACCTTAACAAGAAGCACCACTACGACAGTTTCCAGTCCGAAGCGTAAGCCGCCATCTTGAACTCTCGGAAAACCTTCTCTTGGCGCTTTGAGTGTAAGTCGCCATCTTGGAAAAACTAGATGAACTCCGGTAAATCATTCTTATTCAAGTATTTGTTTGTTTGTCTGAAACATTTACTTTGAACTTAACTTCATAACTTCGTAGTTTTTATATCTTGTTCTATATACATTTTGTATACCTATTTTAGCAACGTCGACGGGGCGTACAACTTGATTTAAGTTGTTAACGTGCCATACTCATAAACCTACGCATACTGCAGCAGACAAGCAGCAACAACTTCCAGTTTGGATCATTTTGAACATTGAACTCGACCCATAAGCCCACGCATTCGGTGGCATAAACTTATTACTTTTATCTTTCGTTTTCTTTATTTAAATACTGTATCTTTTTACCTCGCGCGCTCTACATCCAGTGTCAACGAACTACTTTCTGAACCAGTAAACTGTACAAGCAACCATTTGTTACAGCTCAACTAGAATTGTGAACTGCAAGAAGCCTTCTCAAGTAATAACTTTTCTTGTGTCTTTGATTTGTATTGTATAATAAAGCATATAGATACTTGTTAGTCTATATTTAAACTTAAACTATAAGTAAAATGAGTAGGGTATTAGCTCTTACACACTCTTGCGCTCGGTCGCTGACCGAGGTAGCAACTAAAGATAAAGATGGCTTCGAAGCTACTGCTATTCTGGCTCCTGTCGAAACTGCCGAACCTGTTACAGAGGCAGTTTCACATGAAACTAGAGACCCCAGTAGTTCGGAGTACATCAACAATACACAACCGCGGAAATTTTATGGGCATTACACACTGTCAAGTACAATTACTCAGCCAGTTCGTGTAACAAACTAGCTGAGCTGAAGAAAAAAAATGATTCCTGACAGTGCAATAGCATATCATACATGATAAATTTTGGTCTTAGACCACATTTCAAAAATATCTTGCTGGAATAATAATGGACAAGCTGTGTTTATAAGTTAATAGTATAAGTATTATGCTGATAGAGCTGTTTATTACAAATACATCAACATACACAGATGGGTCAAGTGATGTAATGGAAGTTTGATGAGTGAAATCAGCAAAAAAACTGTTGTTTTAGCCTGTATCAAAGTTAGATTGAAAGCTTTATATAGCTTCAAGTGTTAGATTGTGTATTTTAGAACAAGTTTAAACTAAGAGTTTGGTTTAGAAAAGTCAGGAAAGTTCTGGTAAAAAGTCAGGAAATTTTTCTCAGCTTGATCTGTGGCAACCATGATTAAACTATTTTTATATGCGGAAAAGAAAGGATTTATTTTATTTTGCATTTTAAGTCAATTTTGTTCAGTTCTATTATTTATTGTCTTTGTAAGAAATATTTGTATAACTTGGTTTAAAAACCATCTGAGAAGATGGAAATATGTTTTATAAAATTTTAAATGATTCAAAATTTACTAATATTGAAGCCAAAAAAAAGTTGAATGAAAAACTTCTTATCTACGATTTTCAATTTATTAGTACTTTATGTAAAGCTAAAATAATCAAAAAAATAAACTCTGCAATTTTTTTTTGAGATGATATAATTTTTTTTATCTAATTTTTATTTATCAACATTTTTAACAACTACATTTAAAAAAAAAAGCTTATGAAATTTAAACTTTTATCGCAAAAATTATTCTCAATTTAGTAATAAAAATTTATGAATTATTTCTTAAATCAAAACTTAAAAAATTCTATCAAAGGAAGTCCAAAAAAGTAGATAAAGCTTTTTGACATATAATATTTTTTTGTTGTAATGATGTTTGACAATTAAAAAAACTTAGTAATTTAATTTTTTATTAAAAGTTTTTAAATTTATTAATGATTGACCAAAGACTTGCAGAAAATATGAATTTATAATTTAAGAAAGAAAAAGTAAAAATTAAAAAAAAAACTTTAAAATATTGTTACAAGGATTTAATTTATTTAAAACTTATTTAAATAAATACGACCATATGTTTTAACATTAAATGTTTTTTCTAAACCGTAATTTGTTTTTTCATGCTATAAAATTGCCCTAAAGTAGCTTAAATTTTACCAATTTTATGCACGAAATATTAATGATATATATCTCACCAAAGTTTTTATTTTCTAAACTTTAAAAAGAAATGAGAGTTTGTGGGTTTGAAACTTTTTTTAATATTTTTCTTAAAGACAATGTTTTATTGAAAAATATCTTTCTAATACTTTTAGTCCTAATAATATTTTTAAGTTTAATAATAAAAAAATTATATCTATCTAACTCAATTGAAAATTTCTTAGACTTTTAAAACTTATTTTCATAAGTAAAGAATTTAAAAAACTAATTTAAATACTTAAATATTTTCAAAATTAGCACTTTAAGTTAAATAGTTTTCAAAATAAAAAATACAGAAACTAACATGTACAATGTATCAAAAAATATATTAAATTCAACTTTTACAAATTTATTCAGATTGCTTTGTGTTTATTTTGTGTTTTACATTGTATAAAAAAACATTTCTAAGTTTAATTTAACAAAAGTAACAAAAAAGTAATAAATCTTGTTTAGGTATAAGGTTTTTTCTAACATTTAAACTTTTTTTCAGTAGAAACATGTTACATACAAAATACATAATGTTTGACTTAAGTAAAAAACATTGAATTCTTTTATTTTCTCAGGACAAACAAAACTAAAACACTAAAGCAATATTCTTCTGCATTAATGCAATATTATTATTTCTAACAGCTTTCATAGAAATATACTAACAAACACATATGTGTTAATTAATATTCAAAACTTACTTTGCTAGCTTTTATTACTTCATAAAAGTTTTTTTTTCATGTAACCGTTGTACTAAAGGTCCAAATAACTCCAATACATTTCGACTATTACATAGTTTACTCGAGTTTTTTTTTAACTTTATTAAATACTTTTGTTGCTTTTCACCATTTGTTATTTTTTGTTACAAACCTCTTCAACTGATCTCGTTAAACATTTTTTTTAATATAAACTTATTATAAATAAAAAAATAATGATTCAAACTATTGAATAAAAGAAGCGGTCAATACTTGATCAACATTTTAATGGTAATTGTAATTGGTAATTAATAGTTTAATTAATTTTAGAAACAGAACAGTTCTGGGATAATAAGAAAAGTTTTAACTAACAAAAACCGAGGTGAAAAATTAAAATTATTGTTCTTTTGTTTATAGTTTTAATTACTTTTAACTTTATTATAAATTTAAATAATATAAGTTAGCAACATTATTTTTATTTAATATAATCATTAACTAAATTATATCAATTATATTAAATTTAATAGTTCGAATAAAATACTAATTTCTGAAATTATCAAATGAAGTTATAAAAACAGCTTTATTGTTTATTCTATCTACTTTTCAACAAAATTCTTTAGTTTTACTATATAACAAATCATTATTCTTAAGTAGTAAAGTCAAACCATGCTATACTTTAATATAACAAACTATATTATGCTGTATTTACTGATTTGAGTTATTATTAAGTACAAACACCATTGGCAATGAAACTAACTTCAACTGAGTTATACAATAAAATTATTTAGATTTGTGATCTCAATTTGTTGCTATATGGTTCAACTGATAACACTGAAACAAGTGCTAGATTTTAATCTAATATATAATCTATATTGAGTCTATATTGATTGTCATGCAATATATAATAATTTTATAAGTTTCTACTGACCACTTTAATTTTGTTCGTTTACCGCTTAAAGTGTATATTAGTTATTAAAATTAATAAAAAACTATTTTTTAATGTATGTCTTAGATAAGTAGTTTTAGAGTTTTCGCTTTATAACTGTATGTCTATTTTATTTACAAGTTCAAGTATTATAAAAGTAAGCTCCTAAACTTCAAAACAGATCTAATCAATTTTTCTTTCAGACTATAATAAAAAAAATTAAATTTTAAATTGGTAAAGTTTTCATACACTTGCTACTTATATTATAGTTTTTTAATTAGTTTAGACTGAAAGTACTATTTATTTTAAATACAACTCTAATTTGAAAAGTCAAGAAATTTTAAAACTTTGCAAAAAAAAATGTTTACTGTATTAGTTTTATATGAACTTTTTGACTATCTTGTTAAATTAATACCTAAATAAAAAAAGTTGTTAATTCTGTGGTGTGTATACTTTTCAAACTATATTACTTTCTTAAACGATTACTTAAATTAAACTAGAAGCAAAATTTATTTTTTAAAAACATTTAACAATTAATTAAGTGTTATAGAGTTTTTAAAAGAATTAGTTTAACCTAACACAATAATAAGTTGCTTAGGTTTTTTGGATTTTTTGTATCAAGTAATTGCAACTTTAATTTAAAAACTTAAAAAAACTTCTTAAAAACTTTAGCTTAAAAAGTAAAATTTTCATTTGTTTTTATTCATAATTCTTTTATTGAATTATAAATTTGTATATATTTATTTGCAACTGTTATCGAAATTATATATATATATAGCTGCACAAATTGAATTAATAAAAAAACTTACAAATAAATATTCTGGTTAAATTTTTCATATAGAAATTTTAAAACAATAAACATGTTAAAAAACATTTCAAAGTCCGAACTTTAATTCTATTATACTATAGTAACCTTTATGTTCAAATTTCAATTTTTAATTTTGTTATGAACTATTGTAACCTTTATGTTCATAGTCAAAATTTTAATTGTATGATGAACTAATGTAATCTCTATTTCACATAATTTTTCACTTAAAGTTAAGTAGTTTTAGTTGTACTTTGAATTATTAAACTGTAGTTTTTACAAATTTACCAAATTTTAGACTTTCTTTAACTTTAAGCAAAAACTTGTACTACTTAATTTTGAAAACTAGAAGACTTTAGAAAAAATTTTAAAAATAAACACAAAGTCCAAACTTTAATTGCGATACTTTTTTGTAATTTAGTTGTTAATGAGCTACTTAGCCTTTTTCTCAATTACTTACAGTAAAAGTGAATAAGTTCTAAATAATAATTACTTCTTTAAAATCTCAACTGTAAACACAGTTTTTACAATATTTTTTCGAATTGTTATTATATTAATTTGTAAAAGTTTTTTAGATTAATACTTTAAAGTATTAACTGTTTTTAATGTGTTTACGGTAAAAGAAAAACGAAAATTTTAAAGTTAAATATATAAACATAAAACTGTGCTTTGTCTAGTAGTTTGCAAAAATTTAAACAAGTTTTACAAAGCTGTTTTTTAACAGCTTAAAAAATATGGCAAGTGTTATGGTAATGCAAGAACAAGATATAAGACTTATATGCACAGTTGCCAGAATTTTTCTGCTATTTTTGCCCTCATTCAACTTCTACAGGAAAATTGACATATATAAATTTTTAACCGTTAACCATCGCCAAAGAGCTAAGTTTGGCTTTCTCTGAATTTCAGCAAATAAATTAGTCTACAAATAAAACACTTTACTATAGTGCTATTCTCATAACTTTCAGTTTACAGAAATTAACTTCTTTATACTAAAATAATAAAAGAATAATTCTTGCAAACTAAAAGTACAAATTCCGGTATCATTTTTAGCTGATTTAAAAGTTGCTTGCAGTTTTTTGTTCATACTTAAAATTTTCAAATGCAGAAGTGTATCAGTTAGGTTCGCGTTTTTTGAGTTCGCAACGTCGGTTAAATTTGCAAATATTGAGTTCGCACTGCTGTTTAAGTTTGGATTTAAAATTAAAAAAAATTGCTTAGTATGTAATTTTTTCAATTTTAAGTTAAGTGAATTTAGTTTTAATATTTGCTTCAAAATATTATTATCAAATGAGTAGTTTTTTTCTAATTTATATAAATAAATATATAAAAACATTAGAAAATTAAAGAAAAACTTTTAAATGTATTAAATGTTCTAATCAAAGAAATCATTTCTTAATTGAGAACTTTAATTTTATATTTCTGTAAATTCAGTCTCGAAATAGCAGTAATAAACACTTTTTTTTGAAAAAATATAAATTATAAGATTGTTTTTCAATTTTTATTAAAAGACGATTCTTTTAAAAATCTGTAAATGAAATTGTACTTAATGTTAAGACTATGATTTTTTTTATAATTTACAGTAACTTCAAAGTATGTAACCTTTTTGTAATAAATATTGGTTTAAATTTTAAGGATAATATTGGATAAAAGCTTTTTTTATTATAAATAGAGTAATTTAAAAAATACATTAATTTAGTATTGAACTGTAATATTTATATAGTTTTAGACTTTTATTTCGAATACAAAGTGAAGTTTAGTAAGTGTATTTAATGAAAAGGTTATTTATCAGCTTTAAAATAAATTTTATAAACAAAAAACTCTTTAGTTTATTTAGTTTGTACATATTCCTACAGCGAACAGAATTTTTGGATAAACTTAATAAAAAAAGATATCTTTTCTAATAATTGCACGTATACAAATTCAGTACATTTACCTTTAGGATACAGAAAAATTTTAAATGTAAAAAATTTATTAGCTTAAAGTTAAATTTTTGTAGCTAATTTAAGTATTTTTTCCAATACTTAAAATATATTAAGTAACTTGTTGAAAAATTTGCGATAAACTAGCTAAAAAGAATATATTAAAAACTAAAGTTTTATCATAATTTACATATAAAAAATACAAATAATAAAAACAAATCAAAGTAATTGCAGAAATTGTAATAGTTCACTGTCTAAAATTCTGCAAAACTATTTACATAACTAAAAAACACATCTTATAAACAGTAAAACTTATTTTACAATATAAAACACCTAGAAGAATTTATTTTAAATTTTAAGCTGGTCTTTTAATCTTTTTTGTTCATCATAATAATGAAAAACAAATGGATTAAAGCTATTAGAATTAAATTGCTTCTAATGGTACTTCTTAAAACTAAACCATAAAAATAATAAGTAATACTGTTTAAGCTTCATAACTAAATGTTTTATGTCATTATTTTAGGTATTAATTTGAAAAATTAATAAGAAATAGGTCAAAAAACATCAAATAATCTACTGTGTAATTAAAAAGACTAATCAAATAGATTTAAAAAAATTTCTACACTATTTTTGTCTAAAAGGTAGTTTTCACATAAAAAGTAGAGCTTACATTTGTAGTTTCAAAATTTCATTTCTATAAAAGCTTTTGTGATAAAAAAATTATGAATAATTTTAAATTAAGTATGAAGAAAATTGAAAGAAAGATACAGCTTAAAGTGCATTTTAAGATTAAAAATAATAAATATCAAAATGTTCTATTAAAAACAAAACTTCCAAGGTACGAGGTAAAAATTTAACTTAGTTTTAAGCATTCAATTATTTTTAAACATCTGAACGAAAATAGAGGTTTAATAAAAATACAATATATATTTAAAAATATTTTAAAATGTTACATAAGCTTGGTTTACACAACTGATTTGTTTAAGCATTTCTAAAAAACTAGTAAATCAGAAATCAACAAGACAAATAAGTTTTAACAAAACCAACAATTTATAAGTTGAAACACTGAATGAAAAACTGTTTAATATTTCTAAATTTTTTAAAAAAGTTTGTATACTAAGTTAGTTAAATTTTACATTTAATGTAAACAATAGTTTAAATAGACTAAAACTAAATAAACTCTTAACTAATAAAAATTAGTAGAAAAAACATCAGTAAAACATTGTAGATTGTAAAGTTGGCTTAAAACATAAAGAAACTCCAAAGCAATTAAAACAAATTGCTTTAATCAGTAACTGTTTTTTATTTTTAAGCCACTTAAATAATTTTTCTGTCTAAAAAATAACACCAAAATGTAAAAGAACCATACAAAGAGGAATTTTTTATTGAAACTATTAATCTTTTAACATACATCTTTTTAAAAAGTTAACTTCAATAGTATATAATTTTTAAAATGTTTGATCTTTTAATAAACATGACTATAAATAATAACCAGAAATTTATTTTTTTGTTCGAAACTAAATAAATTTAAAAGATCTAATAAAACAAAAAAAAAAGATTTTTTTGAACACACTTTAATTTAAAAAGAAGTAGTTTATATAATTACTTAAGTTGTTTTACAAAACAGTTAGTAATAAAACTATTAGTTCTATAAGTTCAAAAAGCACAAGAACAACATTTTGTGAACATTTTGAACACAACTAAATTTAATTAAGTGCAAAATTTGTTACATAAAACTGTTAGTAATAAAATAATAAATATGTACTGAACTAATTAAAAATTAAAAGGTTTAAAAAAAATATTTTTTAAGTTTATCTGAAAAACATTTAGAACAAATTACTTCAAGTTACCCTAGCAGTGAAGTATGTTATTTTTAATGTATTATAATTAAAATTGCAAACAATTAGGAAATTAAATACTTAGTATATAACTAAGATTCATTTATTTATAATTACAAAACATATATAAAACTTTTTTTTTTTCTTCTAGTTCAAATAATTATCTAAATCATTTTATTGTCTATCATTTTAAATTTAAAATTTGTTAAATATTTTAAAAATTAAATGTGCTCTTAACTTTAAACAGCTATATTTCATAATTTGTTAAATAATATAAATAAACAACATATAATTTAGTTTAAAATCTACAAAGTAAGATAAAGCTATACATTTTTTCAAAATTCATTAGCATCTTTTAAACTTCAATTCAACCGATACAGTATTCATGAAGTAATACTAAAGTTAACTAAAAATAAAAATTACAGTTCTTTTGATCAGAAAGTTGTATTAAATGCCACAAAGCAAGAGCAAATTATAACAGAAAATAGAGTATTTTGAGTATTTTCTATCTCTAATGTTTACTTAAACTTGGATTAGCATTCTAATAAAAATAAAAATCTTTATACAAAAATTTTAAAATTTGTTGATTTTCTTTTGCATTTTAGTAAAAATATATCTAAATTTAATTGATATATATTAGTTTTTTTTTAATTCAAGGTGCTTTGCTTAAGAACATAAGAAAAGTTAAGTAAATTAGTTAGAACTTTTAAAATATTACTACAAAAGCTTTGTTTTACATATTTTTGTATTTGAAACTTTTACAGAAAGCGTTGAATTTCAAAAAACTTGTTTATCACTCAAAAATAATTTTTATAATATTTGAAAATCCATTGTGGTTAAATATAATATTATTAAACATTTTAAAACGAAGAGTTAGAAAAACAATATAAATATTATGAAGTGGAAAAATTGGAATCCTACTTTTATTTAAGTTGTAAAATAAATAAAAAGTCTTGAAAGGTAAAACATTTTTTAACTAACTTAAAAACCAAAGTATCTATTTATTTAGGAAAGATGATCTAAAAATAAATAAATAGATAACTTACAAACATTGCTGAGTTACTTAGAATAACTGAAATATTAAAACAAAAACTAACTAGAAGAGATGAGTGCTCCTGGGACAATAAAATCCTATTCATTTTGCAACTTGAAAGGCACTATCAAACTGGAACATTTTATTGAAATCTTAACTAACTTTTTTGCGGTTGGCTTAACTGAAATCAGCGCTTTAAGTAATTTGAATTCCTGTTAATTCAAAAAGGTTTTTAAGATAGATTAAGTTGAACTAGAACATATACATTTAATACTAAACATAAAATATCATTAAAAGTAGAAAGCTATAAAATTTATTCAAGTATAAAACATTAAAAATTGATCATTTTGTACAAATACTTCAATTAAGAAGTTAAACAAAAAATAAATAAAAAAGAACTTTGATACAAATACAAAATACATTTTAGCAAACTTAAAAGTTTACTAGAAATAATTGTGTATTCACTGATAATACTATTTTTAGAATTATAAAGAAATTCAGCACATGGGCTGGCTAATGGCTATTGAACATTTTAGTAACTTTAAAATCAAACCCAGAGATTTAGTTAGTTATTTATAGCTAGGCTTCCTTTTTTTATATTTGCATTGATTCTATTCTGCTTGAAGTTTAATAAAAGTTTTGTAAGGTTAAATGTAGCAAATTTTTAATTTTTTAAAGTAGAAAAATAAGTTGAAAAACCTCAATTTTTGTCAAAATTAAGGCCAACAGCAACTACTAAAAAATACTTTAAAAGCTTTTATATAGAATTTTTTTTAGATTTTTTGTTTTCTTTGGTTTAGTGTTAAAAAATGTCTGAATTCTTTGAAAATTTGAAAAAAAAAGGTATATTTTCTCAGCGAAAAAATTGATTTTCTTTGAAAATTTCATTGATGTATTTATGGTAATATACTACAAAGTATTCTAAAAGAGAATATTTCAACTGCTTGGTGCTGAAATATCTTCATTTTTTTATGTTTTAGCATATATGATAAGAATTCTATATACAATTTTACAAAATAAAACAATCATTAGGAATTAACTTATTTCAGTTTTTTTTTTTAATATCAAATAAAAAAATTAAGTTGAAAATTTCAAGTCTTTAGATAATTTATTGTATCCAACACCATTTCAACAAAGTTTAAGAAAAATGCTAAAAAAGTTTCTCTAAATCAGTCTTACAGAAATTTTTCTCTAACATTCTGCAAAAAAAATTTTTCAAAAATATGAAGAATTTGGAGTAGTTTTCAAACTGTATAGGCAAAAACTAGTTGAATTTAAACTTACATAATTTCTTAAATACTTAGAGCAGAAAAACAACAAGACAGATTTTAAACAAAGAAATCAAACTTTGTTAAACTATGTTTAACTCATTGTACAATTTTTTTTTCAGAAAGATTATTTTATCATACTTAATGGACGCTTTAACCGGTTTTCAGCTTACTGTGTTCAGGTAAAGGTTTATACAAAATGATAAGATTTTTGAAAACAAGCATGCTTAATTAGGCCCATTTATGAAAAAAATTAATGAATTAAACTGTTACTGAAGTTTAAATCATGAATATCTATAAAAACTACATGCAAATAGTAGAGCAGTATGAAAATTAACTTGTTATTTTAAAATCAAGAAATGCTAACAAATTTTAATAAAAGTATCAAGGGCATAGGGGGGTTAAACACTTTTTTACATTTTGATCTTATTTTATTGAGTTTTAAGCTACATTTACCGATTTTAACAATAAAAAACCATTTTTGAGATATATCAGGTCAAAGTGGGAGGCAACAATAGGTTCCTTTTGGGAAGGGTAAACTAAAATAGCAAAAAAAGACTACTTCACTAAAAATCTATCTTCTCCTACGTTTTTTGAGATAAATACCTCAAACTTTCAGGATATGTTGTTTTAAGTACTTTAAAACTTTGTCAGAAACAATGATTTTAAAGTTAAAAAAAAAAATTATAAAATAATAAACAAAAAACAAACAGTTTTTTTTTTTGTTTTTTTGTCACAAATTATTTATTTTTACTTGTTTAAATTCTGTTCCAACACAATTTTTTAAAAATTGTAAGGAGCATATTCTGAATGTTTGTGGCATTTATCTCGAAAAACGTAGAAGAAGATAGAATTTTAGTGAAGTAGTCTTTTTTTGCTGTTTTAGTTTGCCCCTTCCAAAAGGAACCTATTGTTGCCGTCCAATTTGACCTGCTATATCTCAAAAATAATTTGATTTTTTTTAATTTGTAAAAAGCAACTTGTAGCTTAGTTAAAACTCAATATTATAAGACTAAATTGTAAAATAGTGATCTACATCACTATGCCCTTAACATGTTTTTAATTGTTATTCAAAATTTTTGGTAGGATGATTAGTTAAAACTAACTTTTTTTTCAAATGTTGGCTAGTATTAGCATGGTATTTAAGACTTAAGCATTTTGCTTGTAATCTCTTCTTACAATATCTACACCTTACGTGGTATGAACTAGAAACATCAGGCATAATCTAGTCTATTAGTAAAATCATATTCTGTATTTAATAGATAAGTCTTATTTATGTAAAGCAATAATCAACTAATTTACCTTTAAACTCAGGAACAGATTTCCATTTAGAGTATATTTTTGTTTATTCTTCCTAGTAGGTGCTTCAATTTCCACAGTTATCATTTTTAACCAGCTGTGACAAATAAATGTTTTAGTGCCTATATTAAATAGGCTGTTATAAAGATAACTATCATAAAATAACAAATAATATTTTTTGAGTATTTGGATTAAATAAATCTTGGGAATCATAATTGTACATACTTTTTACTAACATTGTTACTTTTTTTAAATTAATCAATTTAAAGTTCTTGACTTAAATGCCTATTTCAATATTTTGTTTTTAATTTTATTTTACTTCCATTTATTTGTTTAAATTTTTTTTTCAGATTTGTTAACAACAACTGAGGATCTCCTATATGCAAATAGAGCAGTAAAACATTGTTTTGTTAGTAATAAGCTATTAAAATAAATATTAAATATTTTTTTTACTTCATACTTAATAAAAATTTATTAGTTAGTTAGTTAGATGTTTTCCTACTTTTTAAACAACTTACAAATGTGTACTTTGCTTTTAACTATTCTAACTACTAAGTTGAAGTAATTATAATTTAGCTGAGTTAATAATAATCAGAATTGCCACTCTTTGAGGCAAAATAGTCAGCCTGTGTTACTTGAGACTAGTTAGAGTTTATAATAAAATAGAAACAAAACGTTTTTGTTAGCAAATTTTTGAATAAAAATAGTACTAATTAATCTTAAATACAAAAAGATACCTAAATAATTACAGAATAAATTAAAAAATAAATATTTGAAAGAAATAAGAAATAATTAAGGCATAAAAACTGGTATGAAATACTTTAAAATCAACACTAGCATGAGATTTCAAAAAAAGTTCATACTAGCCTAAGAGTGCCACACACAGTATGTATCTTAAACTTTTTTTAACTGAATATATCTTAAATGTTAATTTAAACTGTTTTTGGTTGTATAAAAATCTTACTATAGACTTTATGGATGATACTATAAAAAAATAAATCTACTGATGTGAAATTTCTACATGATACAAACAAATTTTAAAACTGAAACATTAATTTTTAGCACAATCATTTTATCTAAAGTCCACCACAAAAATTAATGTACATTTTCATTGACTTTTTGAATGCTTTAAAAGACATAATTTTATTTTTTGCTCATATATTGTAGGATATAGGAAATGTGAGCTGAAAACTGTTTTAATGAAGCAAATCCATCAAATTTTTATGGGAAATTTTTTTAATGAATATTTTATTAAACTGTTCTTAATGATTACTTTTTATAACAATTAGTTGATTAAGATCAATTATTTAACTACCAATTTAATATACTTATTACACAAAACTTATTTTTAAATTTTTTAGGATTATTATACTTAATACTTTGTTAATTTTTAGTGATACAAAGACATTGTTTAGATTTTGATTTAAACACAGCTGTTTTTAGAAAAATTTGTACACTTCTTAACTTAAGCTATAAAATCATAACTTCTAGAATTCTTGAAAAACATGATTTATCAAAACCAAAATTGAAACAAAAATATTTATCAAATAACAGAAGAACTTATTTAAGAAATCAAAGAAGAGCTAAACAGAGTAAATAAAGTGTAAAATACTAAAAAGAAAACATTATATAACTGTTAAGTTCTAAAATAATACATAAAATGTTTTTTACTAGTCTAAAGTCATTTAGCTAATTCTTGAATAATTAATAAGTATACAGTTAAAATATTTAGTTGTTACAAAAGGAGAGTCTTTAAAGATATTTTTAACAAGAGTTACCTTATAAAACTGGACTAACTTAATAACACAGGTTAATCAATTTTATTATTTTAATGGTTAACACAATTATGCACATTTGTAGGCTACTTTGTATATGGCTACTATAGAAACAGTCCTAGACTTTAAAAATGCGTGGCATTATTAAATTAAATTTTGCAGATAGGTTCTTTCAAGAAATTTTATTTACCCATTTAATTAAGACTCAACCTGTTGTTTTTTTTTTTTTTGAGTAAATAGTGACCAGCAAAAATGCGCAAAAGTTAAGTTAAAGAGACATTTCTAAAAACTAAAAAAAATTTAAACCTTATTTTTGTTTTTGAAAAAAAGATAAACTTATGTTTGAATAAATAGTAATTTGAAATTCAATCAAGTTATTTAAAAACTCATTATAACATTCAAATATATAAAATAGAATATAAAAATTGAACTAAAAAGAAAACTTTTTGATAAAAATCTTTGAGTATTTTAAGACTTTAATCACAATTTATTATTTTATTTCTAGGATATTTTAATTTTTTATGGTAGACAATCATCAGATTTACTTCACCCTCTATTTTGCTTCTTAGCATTAAATTGAACACTTTGTAAATTAAAAAAATTGTATTTTCAGTGTAATTAAGGATTTGGCAAGGTTTCATAAACAACTTACTAAGCTTAATATTTTGCTGAAAGTATTTCGTCTTATTTTCGTTAAACAATATAAAAAAACTTAAATAAGTTAAAATTAACATTTAAATACATTATTTAATTTTCTACCTGAAAAAATGAAAAATATATATAACTAATTGAAATTTTAAAACATACTAAAAATTGGATTTTTAATACTGATGATTTTTTTTATAAAAGTTATGAGCATGAGCATTTTTTAAATATTTCCAAATTTAATTTATTTGAAGAGCAGTGTTCCTTTAGAACTTTTTATAATGTTTTAACTTGTCACAGTTTAAACTTATTATTTTAAACCTTACAACTTGTAGTTACAAGCATTGTTACTACAGTTTATAAACTTTGATAAATTATTTTTCAAAATGTTTTGTACAACGGGATTCCCCTTACTGTTTACGTGACGCACCTTAAGGCCGTTCTGCTATAAAAATCAAAATTTAGGTTAAAAGAGGTTTATGCTAAGCTAAAAGCTATTGTGGAAAGTAGCTCATTTTTTAACAAATTTTCTGCGTTTCAGCTACATTTGGCTTCTATGCTTATATGTGTTTTGTTTTAATTTATATACATGTATGCTATAAATTGTGGTTAGTTTTTTTTTTGGATTTTGCTTATAAATAAATAGCATTTTTGTTATTCATAACAAAAACTTAATAGTATAGTTATATATATTTTTGATTACACAGAAGTACAGTTTTTTTTATTTATACTTTTATTTGTCTCTGAGTTTTTTATTTTATTAAGAAGTTAAAGTTTTAAAAAAAATATTTAATTTTTTTTTTTGCGTGTGAACTTTATTTATAATAAATTATTTTAAATGGTACTTTTACTAATTTTATTAATTTTATAAACTAACTGTAAACTTTTTGAAAAAGTGTGTGTCTAACATTTAAAAAGTTAAGATTTTATGTTTAATATATTTTTAGTCTAGTGTTCTTTACAAATTAAATGCCATACTAGGTAAATAAACTCAAAATTGGAAACTACTGACGACTGAAATATAATTTAATTTATAAATAATTGAACATTGTTGTGTTTTGTTTTTGTGAATAAAAATCAAAATACTGTAGTTAGCCTTACTTATTTTAAAAGCTGCCAATTTTCTGTATCTTATTTTTAGGACTATAACTTATCTCTACAAATTTTTAATCTTATTGTTGTTCACAAGTATTAAAATTTTTGTACAGCAGAAAACTTTTAAATATAAGCTTTTATTTAGTCTTTTAAGCTTTTTAAATCTAACATATTTACTGAGTTTATCTTCAAATTTTATTTGCAAAACTACTAAACTAATTAAACTAAACTTTTAACGCTGAAATATTAAAATTTTTAGAAAAAATTGAAAAATAGTTTGATTGCTTTGCTTATTAGAAGCCAGATTTCTAACAGCAATTAAATCAAGCATAAATTTACGAATCAAAACAAACAAACGTTGTTTCAGTGTTCAGAACTCAATACTTGTAGCAAGTGAACATTAACCTTACTTCTTGTTTAATTTCTTGATTTCAGCCTCAGCTAGTTATTTTTAATCAAACTTTTATTTTGAACACTGAATGAGAATAAAATTAATGGGTTTTGAAGGTCAGTCATTTTCTTAAAGGTAACATTTAAATAAACTATCAGCAACTAAAATAGACTTCAAATAACTTTGAAAATGTTTTTTATTACACTACTTAAAAAGTTACTATTAAATATTTTAAATACATTGTTCAATCTTTTGCTACTTAAATTGAACTTTGTTATTAAGAAAATTTTATTTCTGAGTTTAGTTTTTGTGTTTATTATTTCAACTAGTTTGCTGCATCATTTCTGTTGGTAGATGTGATTTGAAAAATAAGTTTGAAAAAATTTAACTATTTTTCTATGTTAATTTATTCTTTATAAAAAATTTTGTTTAGTATTTTTATTTTTATTACTTGTAAGGTACATTTATAAACTTGGTTTATCATTTTTTGAGCAGATGGAAACAAGTTTTATAAAATTGAAAATATTTCAAAATTCAACCAAAAAAAGAAAATGTTTTCTTTATAAAAAATTAAAAATCCTTTCTTCAATGTTACTGTTGATATAATACTGTATATAAGACTGAAATAATCTTGTAATATTATACTGTTTTAAGTAATAAATTTTTATTGTTTATAGAAGTTACTATAAGCCACAGAAGTAAAAAAGAGAATTTTAACAGTATACATTTCTTACAAAATCATATTTTTATAGAGTTTACAAATTTCCAAGTTTTTTAAGCTTTTTTTAACTATTGTTAAAATATTTAAATGGAAAAATATATAAGCACAATCTAAAGTTATATCTATAAAAAAGTCAAATATTTGTTTATTAGTTTTAAGTCAACTCTAAATCAACTAGTTTGTAAAAGAATATTATTTTTTTAAGTAGTTTTTGTTTATTTTAAAGTAGACTCCCGCTCAATTTTTAATTAATTTTTTTAGTTTAGAATATATTTCTTATGTTTTTTTTTTTACAGAAATTTATTATAAAAGTTTATTTTAATGTACTATTTAATTTTAACCATTGAGTATTTAATTTAATAAAATACTACTACATATCATACTTTGATTAAGCTTTGAATTTAAACTTCTATTGGTTTTACTATTAACGTTAATTTTCAACTGAAATTTAGGTACCATTTCAAAATTGAGGTATCGAGATATTACTAGTGCAAAATTAATCAAATTAGCTATTTTATCACTACAACTTGTTTGATTAAAAAAAGACAAATATTTCAGTTTTATTTAAAGAAAAGTTTGTCATTATAGTATTGTTGAGCTTAATGGGGGTTTTAGGATTATGATTTTTTAGTTGTGAAGTTATAATAATAATTTAGAGAATTTAATTGATCTCGATGAAATCATTTAAAAAGCAGTAAGTACTATAATGTTACGAGTTAAAACTAGTGATGTACCGGACTCACTGTCCGGGTCCGGGTCCGGCCGGATATTGCCATTTTTGTCTGATGTCCGGATCCGGCCGGATTCTAATTTGAAAAAAAAGTCCGGATTCGGTTCCGGCCGGATTCTAATTTGAAAAAAAAGTCCGGGTCCGGTTCCGGCCGGATTCTTATTTGAAAAAAAAAGTCCGGATCCGGGTCTAGTTAGTAAAAAAGAGCATACTGAAAAGTATTTTTTCAAAAACAAACCCTGTGTAAATTAATAAGAGTCATTTTCGTCAGTTAAAATTAAACACTTACCGTGATTGGCTCGTTTTGTACACGTGACTAATTTACATTTGTTTACATTTAAACTATGAAATAAACATTTTATGAAATGCAACTCTTTACATATGTTGTAAAATTGAATACTTTGGAATGAATACTTGCATTATTTATTGTTTTAAGTTGAGCTCAGAGAAAATTTAGAGTTAATACAGTTGAATGTACGAGCCAATGAGAATCATATGACGAAATTTTCAAACTAAATACTGATGCAACAAAACATCAGAACATGGCAGGCTGTTTATATGTAAGCAGTTAGTTAGTTTGGTGTGTAGCGTGAAGCAACAAAACATCTTGAACGTTTTTGTGAATGCTTATTGTAAGAAGTGTTTTGTTTTAAAAGTGAACAGGTGTTTAATTGTTTAAATATTTAAGCCAGGTTTTTAGTTTAATAGTTTATTAAAGATTTTACAGTTTCTTGTTTACTAAAAGTTTTATTTAATTTTAGTTTATTGTTTTAAGTCTTTTGATATAGATTTAAATAGATTCCAGTTTTTAAAGTGTTACCAAAGTAATTAATAGTTTTGTTTAAGCTATCATTTTTTGTTGTGTTTTATATAAAAGATTCATCACTCAAAACTGTCGTGTCTGATTATAGAAAGTAGTCTCAGTTAGAATTTAGTATTTGTTAGATATTAATTAAATAAGGTAGGATTTAATTATGATGGGTAGTTCTAATAAGTTAAGTGTACCACAATCAGTCCACAACTTTACTACCAAATTGTCAACCTTTGCTAGCTGTTCTACTGATTATTAGATTAAAGTAATTTTTTCAGTTTTTAAAAACCTCATTCTGACTCAGGCTTGTTTATACTCACTCTAGCTAGTTTTATTGACTTAAACAGTGGCAACCCTGCTAATTTGAAAATTTTTGGGAATTTTAGAAAATCTTGGACTGCCTCAGGCTAGTTTAGTTTTTTATAAAAACTCAGGCTAGTTTTCTTTTAGATTTTGAATGAGTTTGAGCTGATCCATTTTTCAATATTTTGTAATTTTCTAGTGTATTTTGTTCAAGAACTTGATTTCAGATTTTCAATTGTAAATAACACCTAAATTTGTAAACCTTGTGGCTAGCTGTTCTACTTATTATTAGATTAAAGTTCTTTTTTTTCAGTTTTTAAAAACCTCATTCTGACTCAGGCTAGTTTATTCTAGTGATGTATCGGACTCACTATCCGGGTCCGGGTCCGGCCGGATATTGCCATTTTTGTCTGATATCCGGATCCGGCCGGATTCTAATTTGGAAAAAAAAGTCCGGATCCGGTTCCGGCCGGACTCTAATTTGAAAAAAAAGTCCGGATCCGGTTCCGGCCGGATTCTTATTTGAAAAAAAAGTCCGGATCCGGTTCCGGCCGGATCCTAATTTGAAAAAGAAGTTTGGATCCGGGTCCGGTACATCACTAGTTAAAACAAATAAACGTTTATTAAGTATTCAGAAATCAATATTTGTGGCAACTAAACATTTACCTTACTTCTTGTATTGTCATATTATTTAATTTCTTGATTTTTGCCATAGCTGTATACTTTCAATAAAATTATTATTATGAACAGTGAATGTAAATAAAAAACAATGGCTTTTGCAGATCAGTCATTTTCTGACAGTAAGATGTAAATAGATTCACTAAAATATACTTCAAATAATTTTGAAAATTAGTTTTTGATACAGTTCTTGAAAAATTAATAATAAAATATTTTAGATACATTGTTCAATTTTTTGATAGTTCAAATTGATTGACTTGAAATGAGTTTTTGAATTTATTTTTTGTGTTTATTATTTTAAATAATGTGCTGGATCATTTCTGTTAGTAGATGGTATTTTAAAATTTAAGTTTTCAAAAAAAGTTTACTGTTTTCATAAAATGTTTTCTAAAATTAAAACTGTTTTAAAATTCACTAATATTGAACCAAAGTAAAAAACACATACAATTCAAAGTTTTATTTGTTACTGTATGTCAGGCTTAAGATATTCTTGTAATGTTATACTGTATTAAGTATTAATTTTATAGAAGTTACTAGAAACCACAGAAGTATAAAAGAAAAAGTTGATAATATACATTTGTTACAAAATCATATTTTTAAACTTTAATCATATTTAAATAACTTAAATTTTTAATAAACTTATGTAAACATATTTAAATGACAAAATGTATGAACACAATCAAAGATTGATCTTAAAAAAGTCAAGTTCTTAATTATTAGTTTTAAATAAATTCTAAATTAACAAGTTTAAAAAAAGTATGAATCTTATTATAGTTTTGTGTTTGGCTATATTGAAGTTCCCGCACACTTTTATGCTCAATGTTTGTAAGTTATTATCTAAAAAATTTCAGAAAGTTAATAAAAAAAAAATTGTTTGTACGTACCGTTTGATTTAAACCATTAAGGACTTAATTTACTAAAATACTACTACATATCAGTGGCGTAGCGTGGTATTTTGGTCAGGGGGTGCGCAAACTTTTTTCTCAAAAATACCCTGAATTAAAACTTTTGTAGTTAGCTATGAAAAGATCTTTTTATAAGTTTTATAATTGAAATAAATTCATTAAGTAAAATAAATTCGAAGTAACTGTTTGTTACTTTAAAGTTTTTAAGTTGAAAGTATACTTTTTAAATTAAATTTATCTTATTGCATTTGTTTAAAATGAAAATCATAAACAAAGTTTATTTCTCAAAGGCCAAAGCTCTTTTTTTTCTATGTTTACAAAAATAAAGATCAGAAAACTAGCAGTAGTCTTAACATTTATTGTAGCATTAAAAATACTTGTAAATTTGTTTGGTTTTCCGAAAAGCGTGACGTATTTTTGTAAACTTTTTGTAGAAAAATCTGTCATAAGGTTGTACTACTGCGGTGCGCTACATTAATTGCGTCCTTTCACGAAGTTATAAATTTTTTTCTTATTGAGTTTTTCATCAACATCGGTGCGCACTTTCGCTTGTGCACCGAATCAGTATATTGGGTAATTTTCCTAACTTGCACTAGTTGGTGTTTAAAATTTCTCTTAACTTTCTTTTCGAATACTAGATAAACATCGTTGAAAAAATGCAATTTAATTAGAAAAAATAAACAATAAAGGTTAAAGATATTACATTCTTTATTTTACTTCTTTTCTTTTTTTGGGTGGCACGCATGCGCCAGTGTCCCTCCCCACGCTACGCCCCTGCTACATATCAAAACTTTATTTAAAGTTTAAACTTGAAATTTTACTTGTTTATTAGGTATGTTAATTGTTAACTAAAATTAAAGTGCTTTTTGAAAATTGAGGTATTACCAATCAAAAATTAAGCAAATTTAGCTATGTTGTCGTTACAATTTATTTGATCGTTTTTTTAAACTATTTCTTTATTCACTTCTATACTCTCCTCCTTTGTAAAAACATCACTTTCAGTTCTAGAAAATTTAACGTATTTTTCCCTTATAATTAAAGTTCTTTAGTAAAAGACATCTGAAGCTTTTTATTTTTTAATTAACTTTTAAAAATACTCAAATTTTTTTGCAGCTTTTAAAAAAGTAAAAGTTAGTTTAAACTTCTCTAAAATATTGGACTCGTTCTTATGCATCAACAATTTTTTTCATTTTTTCTTCATCTTAAGTCTCTTTCTAAAGTTCTATTATTTGTATAAATATATACGTGATATTGATAAGCTTATAAAATCGTCAGTATTAGTCTTCATTGTATCAATATATTTGATTACTCATTATACCAAACCGCCAATTCGGGGTAGTTTTTGATAGACAGGCTTGTTTACGTCAGTAGCACTGTATTTCTTGTAAATAATTTTAAAATGTATAGACGACTATAGTGTTTTGATTTTTAAAACAATATGAAAGTCATTAATCTTAATCTGATTTATACTTTCTTGAAGAAAATAGTAGAACAACAATTGTTTTATATATATAACAAAATTTCGTTCATTCCACTAATTATTAATAAACTTTTAAGACGAAAAACTTATAAAAGTAACAATAAGGTAAAAGTTTTTTATAATACCTGACAAATTATAACATTTAGTTTATTATAAAATCAAAATAATGTCCGACAATACGATCCGCATCACAAGGAGCGTGAGCAGAGACAACTCAGTGAAACTGGAACTACTAATAACTGATGAATACAAGAATGACTTGCTGACGACGAAATATCAGTTAGAGGATGAGAATTATGTCCTTGAAGACGATCACGTCTGGTACGAGTTCGCCCAATATCGCGACATAAGACACGTGAAAGGGGAAGTACTGGAGGTTGTTCATAAAATGCAAGGATCAGGATTGTACACGTTCATGTGCAAGCTTGCGAGTTACGTGACAAATCGCTACATGGTGCAAACCAAGGTGATTCCCCTGTCCCCGAAAAAGTTGAAACCACATTTTATGTGTGGAGGTTCTTTGGTGGGAAGTAATGAGATTTCCCAGCCTGAATTGAAACAAAAGTTAGCAACTGTTGACAAAAACTGCAAAGTCTTGAAGCAGTTTGAAGAAAACAAATGTTCTATTTGTTGCAGTAACTATAAAGAGATCCTCGATGAAGACCTCCACATTGTCGTTTCAAACTGTGGACATCCGTTGTGTTGTAAGTGCGCTGAAAATATCATTGAGAGAGAGATGGAATGTCCACAATGCAGAGGAGAAATAAATGAGTTCAATCTCATGAAGTTCAATATTGATTTACAGATAGCTGGAAACCAAAAACTTTTCTTGTAAACCTTTAACTAGGAGATTTTTTTGTGATATTTTGTGAAGGTTTTAAATTTAATTTTAATAAATCACAAGAAAAGTTAAGCTGTGTTTTTTTCTATACGTTAATTATTAACTTGTTTGTTGAGTAAATATTTTTACTTAACAGCAAACAAAAAGTTTAAGTTTTATAAAAGTTATTAGATTGGTTTACATAAAATTTAAGAGTATATATTACCACAAATGCCTGCCGACCCATGATTTAGATTAAGTTTTAAATTTACCGTAAACTTGTTGTTTTTTCGTTTTTCAATACAGACCCCAGAACATCTAGTGTAGGTTTTAAATTTCTTGTAAATTTCTAGTGTAAGTAACTTTTCATCGCTCCTTACTAGTCACGGGCCCTTTTGCAGCTTATCGCCTCTCACTTGCTTTGATTGTCCACTTTGGTGATTCCTGATCTAAACTTTTTTTTAATCTGTTTAAAGAACAACTTTGTAATTTTATAAAAAAAATTTTTTGTATTAATTTTCAATTTTTTATCTAATAATTTAAAACTAAAGTTTGTTTCAAACTTATTTTAAGAAAAACAAAACATTTTAATTGTATTCTAGATAAAAAAAAAGTATAATATTCATAAGCTATTTAAAAACGGTAAATTTTTTTAGAAAAAGGTTATCCAATAGTTTTGTAAAAATACAAAAATCAAAATTTAACAAAAATTGTTTTTTATTAAGTTAATAAATTTATCAAATGTTTAACGACAAAAGCCGAAATTATCTTCAAACTTTTTTTTTAACACAAATTAAATTTTAACTTACAGTCAGATTCAGAACTGCAAAGTTAGTTTGTATTGTTACTAATTTTGGTAAGTATAACAGCTCTGTTTTGCTGATTGCGAGGTCTTTTCGTTAGACTAAAGTTTTTTTTTCGTTTTTGTTCAAAAAATTTATTAAAATAACTTTCTTTGCAAAAAACTATTTTATTAGACCTGGTTGGCTATCAAAAGAAATTACAAAAAGATGTTTGGTAACTAAGTTTTTGAATTTTGTCTTTTTTGAATTTCAAATCTTGACAACCATTGCTCAGTAACCAGAAATCAAAATAAACTTTGGAGTCAATGATACAAAGGTTTGTTGGTATTACTTTTTATAACAAATAGAATTATAATAGATATAATTGATTGTAAATTAAGGTATGTAAGCTTCTATTGCAAAAACTGCTGAATATTTTTGTAAATAATCAGTATTAAGAAAATTCAAATGGCAAGTGTTTTTAGAACAAGCACGTTTTATTTCTTTTTTCATTTACTTAGTTAGTTAATATCTGCTGTTTTTTGAGAGGCCTTTAGACATATCTTGCATAAATATTGCAATAATAGGTCAATAAATATTTTGTTAGCAAAAGTTTTTCATTGATTGTATAAAACCTCAGTCATTTTTTTAATTCATTAGTTTTCTGTGACAAAAAATTAAAATATTATTTGAAATAAAAGCATTCAATGAAAGAAAACATTAGATAGCAACTTTTGTTTTTGTGGTGCCTTTTTATATATTTATATATGTAAATCACTTAGTTTAAATTGTGCAACGCTTAACTTGAGAGTCACTATTGCTCTCCTACACAATCGAACCACACTGAATGTATTAGAAATATCTGCCTCTTTTTAAAAATTTTATACTATATTTCTAAAATGAAAAGCATTTGTTTCCAATTTATTTAGTTTTAAAAACCAAGTTTCAAAAAGTCAAGAAGTATTTGACCTAAGATATATTTTATCTTTAAAACATCTTGTAAAACCAATTTGAATTGAATTTTTTAACAAAAGCGTGATTAAATATGCACTTAGTTTGATTTTAAGGTACACATTAGCAATTATTAACTGATTAACTCTTAACAAAAAAAAATCATTATTAGTTATAAATACTATATTTTTAAAACTTGTGCTTGCCAACACTTTTATTTAAAAGTCTGGCCTGCCAATTCAAAAAGTTGCCCAAATGCTGAAGTTCATAAGCAAGCATTTATCTCACTTCAGCCAAAAATTTAAGTTGATAGGGGTCCAACATTTAGAAATAAATTAATATTGACTCCTTTTTTAAAACCCTAAGTATAAGATACTTTTTATAGAAAATATGTATATTTTTTTAAATATATGAGATATAGTCAGTTTTGTAGAAGGTTTATAAACTTAATGCTAAAGTTTCTATTGCTAACTTAATCTTATAACATATCTCATTTTACAATGTCAATTAGATAGTATAAGTTTTGAAAATACTTCTTGCATAACATGTAAAAGTTTCTTGTCACCAATTCAAAAGTTTATGACAGAAATTTTTTAAGTTTTGTTCTTTATTGAATCTTCTTTTAATTTGTTTTTTCAATTTTAAACGGTAGGGGACCAACTTTTTTTTAGAAGTTTATGTTTGCTCTGATTAAAAAGCTCAAAATATATGATACTAAATTGTATATAACTAATCAAACAAATTTAAATTAGCATTACAGTATCTAATAAATATTAACAGCATTTTTACCTTCATTTAATGATTGTATAAAGGAGAGACAAAAAAAAAAGAATATTTTTAAAAACCTAAAAGAAATTTTTTTTAAATACCCTGTAAACAACAGTTTAACTCTACAACTGTATTTTTTATTAGGAGTTTTCAGGCAGGCATATTAACAGGAAACTAGTCTAACCAAGCTGATAAGACTATATTAAGGCCATAGGGAATCCAACACTTTTTTTTTAATTAACTTTGGCTTTTATATGAAAGCTTTAAGTACAAACTACAAACCAGTTTTTATAGAATTTGAAAATATCATTTAATTTTTGAGATATTTATATTTTATAAAAAGTTTCTGATACAAACGTAACAAATTTTTTGGAATCAATTTTCTCAGAAATTTTAAAAATCTCTAAAATTTATCTCTCCTTCATTTTTCAAGCATTTTTCTTCAAATTTTTAGGAAATGTTTTGTATATAATAAGAAAAAAATGTTACTTATAAATTTTAATAATAAAAAAAAATAAAACTTTATGACAAAAAAAAAGTCTTTTACTTCCAAAAAATGTATATTTAAAAAAAACCACAGATGTTTTTGTGTCAAAACTTTATTCCGACTAACAGTGTTTCACTGCTCTCAAATAAATTTAAGAAGAGATCTACGGAGTCTAAAAAATATTAACACATATTAGAAAAAAAGCATGTATAATTATGTATAGTGTTTATGTGAGTAGTAACTATAAATGAACTTTATGGTTTAAAAACAAATTTTGGAATAAAAACATAAAAATATAAAATTGTCTACAAAAAATACAAATTTAATAAAAGCATACTAACCTCAAAAAAGCTCTAAGAATAGGCAAGTTTTTTAAAATGAAAATTAAATTAAGTTGTGCAGAAATGTTACGTCATAATAAACTTAACAAATTAATTAATAATTTATGTAGCTTAAAAACATAACGTATTAAATTTCTAAGTGTTTTTGATTGTATATGTGGATGTTGTGAAATAAATAAGTGCATAAATAGACAGAGTTTTTAAAGTAGAATTGTCGGTTGTGGAGAAAATGTTCAATAAATCTTGCCGCTTGTTCAGAAGTAGTTCGTTTATTGTTTATTTAAAAAACAAATAAATTTTGTCCAAAGTAACATTTTTTTGTTATTGTATGAAGATTAGACTGTGTAAGTTTGAAGAAGATTGCTTGAAAATGTAAGAGGAGAAAGATTTTAAATTAAATAGTCTTTTTTTGCTGTTTTAGTTTTCCCTTCCCATAGGGAACCTATTATGCGGATTGACTTTGACTGGTCATATCTCAAAAAATAATTCAAATTTTTTCAAACAATAAAAAGCATTTTGAAGCTTGGAAAAAACTCAGTAAATTAAGATCAACTTGTAAAAAACATGGCCTACCTCCCTATTGCCTTAAGATACAGTCAACTTTGTAAAAAATTCTAATTAAAACATACAGAAACCAGCTTTTTTTAGTTTTCTTAAAGTTTTATACTAAACTAAAAACTATCCCCTCCTACATTTTTATGCTTAGGACCAACTTTTAGTTTTCAGGAAATTTTTATGATTAAATTTAAACAATTAAATTTGTTTATATTTAAAAGTTTGAATTTTACTCTGAAATAAAATCTATGAGTTTCCACAATTTATGCTAAAAAATATTAAAATTGATTGTTGTAAAAGTTGGAAAAGAATATTAATTTCTAACACACAAAAGTTTTTAAACTTTTCTAGAATGTTTTTAAGTTTGTGATATCTGTGTAAAATATAAAGAGCCTGGATCTAGCCTGGCAGGTAAAAGTTTTTGATCCCTGACATGTATTTTAATTCAAAAACTACTTGTGCAAAACAACAAAAATTTAGCTATTTAAAGTTTTTTGAAAAGTCCTGTTATTAATTTTGTATTTCAGTACACAGTAATGTTATTTGAATGACCATTTTGCTTTTTAAGAGTTTTATTTAATTTTTTATCATACAACTTTTTAAATTAAACCTTCAAGAGTCTTTTTTTTTTTTGATAAATCCAGTACTCTAAACGTTCATTAACCCCAACTTATAAGTAGCTTATATTAGAAGACTTTTTGTATTAAAACTTTAAATTTCATTAAATTATGCTGAAAAACTTGTACTTAGTACTAGAGGCAATGCATGTTGACATTATCATAAGATTTAAGGCTTCATTAGTTGCCATAAATATTAAAAGAGTGTTATCTCTCGTATTTAAACTTTTAATTTGAAATTTTACATAAAATTACTTGAACTCCGTTAAAAAAAACAATAATATTTGAAAATTTTTTGTTGCAGAAATTTTAGCCATGAATTAGTTTTTAGCTTAGAGCTGTTGGCTTAAAAGAATAAAATAGAGTTTTTTTGAAAAATATACCCTCAATTTGATTTCAGTAAACAATAGTAGTCTATAAATTCTCATTTTAATAAAAAGTTGGTGTTAAACATTTTTTAACTTCATACTAAAATATATCACAAGTATGCGCCCTCTTAGTTTTTTTACAAGTTGAAACCGTTTTTTTTTTTTTGATTAAATCTAGCCTACTAAGTAGAAGAAATGCCCCAACCCTACGCTAAATTATATACAATATATGTTGTCCTTTGCTCCATTCATAAAAAGCTTTAAATTATCATAATTTAATAATTTAAAAGTAGCAAATTGTTTATACTTCAAGCTTTCACATATTTTTTTGTAAAATAATGCTTGGACTCTTTATTGCTGTAAGAAAAGTTTTATGTGAAAATGTAATTCACTTTATGCTATTTCTATCTATTTAAAGTGTTATATTAGTCTGTCAGGGTTGCCACTCGTTCAGGAAATCAGGAAAAGTCAGGAAAAATTTAAAAAAATGACAAAAGTCAGGAAAAAATGGGGGGTTTTGAAAAAGTCAGGAAATTTGATAAAACTTTAAAAAATTCAGATTTTGTCAGTTTAAATTTACGAAATTCCTTGGTTTCCAAAGCCTTCAAATGGTAAAAATTAGTTAAAAGTCCTTAAAGCCAGAAAAAAATTTTAAAGTTTTCCTACAAATTTACAAAAATAATTAATTTTATTTCCAATGCCAATCTGGTAAAAATTAGTAAAATATCTTTTATAAAACTGCAAAAATTTTCTACTAATATATTGAACAACTACCCTACTTGAACAAGCAGATTTTGTAAGCTTTTTAGTATTGATGATCTGTAGCAAGGACACTTTCATAGTGAAACTATGATATATAAACAAAAGTTTATCTAGCATAATTTTAGAATCAAATTGTTTTTTGTTTAAGTAAGTAATTGAGTTCTTAATAACTAAGCAGTTAGATTAGTATTTTATGTAACAAGTTAATGTGTATACTGAAGCGGAATGCAGACCAGATGAAGGAAACCATATCTTCATTAGATGAAGAGGTTGAAGTGCTAATAAAAAAAAGAAAATAAATTTTAGTACATACATTTAAAAACAGTATTTGATCAAGTTTTTTATTGTTTTAATGTTTTAACTGTAAAAGTTTGTTATTGTTTTAAGGTTTGAGTTGTGAAAGCTTCTTATTGATTTAAGGTTTTATTTGTAAAAGTTCCTAATATGTTGTTTCGTTTATTTAGATACATTTATGCTAGGAAATTCTAAAAAACTGTGTTCCTTATTGTATTAAGGTTTCAACTGTAAAAATTTGTTATTGTTTTAAGATTTCAGTTGTTAAAGTTCGTTATTAATTCAAGGTTTTATCTGTAAAAGTTCTTTATATGTCGTTTGTTTATCTAGATACATTTATGCTAGGAAATGCTTTGAAAATGTGTCTTTTTTCAGACAAGCTGTGTTTATAAGGCAATAATACAAGTATTTTGCTGATAGAGCTGTTTATTACAAACATCAAACATACACAGATGGTTTAAGTGATGTACTGGAAGTTTGATGATAGAATTCAGCAAAAAACTGTTGTTTTAACCTGTATTAAAATTAGATTGAAAGCTTTATATAATTTCAAGTGTTAGATTATGTATTTTAGAATAAGTTTAATATAAGAGTTTGATTTAGAAAAGTCAAGAAAATTTTGGTAAAAAGTCAGGAAACGTCAGGAAATTTTTCTTAGCTTGATCAGTGGCAACCATGGTCTGTATTCCAACCATAGTTTTTAATAACAAACTATCCCTTTTTTAAGATTTTATTAAAAGTCTCAGTCGTAGTCCAAAATTTTTAAATTAAATTATTATTCACAAAATGCTTATTATTTTTTAATTTTATAACTCTCTCTTTTAAAGTCAAATTAATTTGTATTTAATTTTTTTTACTAATGATTGAAATATAAAAACATACATGATTTACAAGTAAAAACTACTTTAAACTTTTATTTTAAAGTATATTTTATTTTTATTATATTTATTTCTTTAGAAGTTCATAAAAGTTTGAAATAATTTTGAATTATATTTAATCAAATATATGATAACAGAAGCTAGTACAAGGAATTTTGGAGAATTCATCTGAAGCTTTGATGAGAGGTACATTGGAGCTTTTCTTCAACACCAACAAGAGATGAATTGAGAAGTTTGGAAGAGGCTACTACACATCAGCATTATTTGTAAACTCGTTTTATTATTATGCAGCAAGATACATAATTAATATAACTAAGTTTTTTAATTTAGTATTAGCTTATCTAACAGTTATTGGTGCAGTTTTTCATAATGTTTGGTAAAAATAATGAATGAAAATGGTTAAAATGGCAGCTGTTAAAAAAGTATTTATTTTTGATTAATATTAAGTTTATGTTTTAAGTATATAGTAAACTAGTTAGCAGTTATTTATTTTTGAAAGCAGTAATAAAAAATAGTAACAAGGTTTTATTTTGAAAGAATTTATTATACAATATAAAAAAATACATACTTAAAAATATATGGTCATCATCAAGTTTGTTTACTTAGTTTTTATAACTTTCAACTTCTAAATTCTGCTTTATTTTAAGATACAGTAAATGTTGCTAAACTAATTTTCTTTATTTATTTCTTTACTTGTTGCTTCCTAACATCTCATGAGTTGAATAAATTATTTAGCTAAAGTTATATGTAGGTATAGCACTAAAGTTTATAATAACATATATATACAATCGAATGGCATTAGAGTACCATTTTAATGGTTACTTAAGTTATGTAAAATAAAGATAATTGTTTTATCAACCTTTCATTCACATAGACAGTTTTAATTTAGTTACATAAGCAAAGTATATATAACTATTACTATGTAATCTATTGTATAATGAAAGTATCTTACATTTAAAAATTCTCATATTCCTTTTTTTTTTTAATTAGTTTTTGGCAAATTACTTGATGTAAAAGTTTGAATAAAATTATTTTTTAAATGTTCTAAATAATGACAGTTACCAAGAACAAGAATTTTATTAAATACTTTTAAATCAAGTATTTTTCTCAAAACCTATTTTAACTCTAAAAATAAATTAATAAACTTCACAAACAGTCATATTTTTAATTATAAACTGATATCTTTTTCCTTATAAAATTGTTACCTTGATTTAAATTTGGTTTTACTTAATATAATTTCTACTTGAAGTTTGATTTTATTGGCTTTGAAAACTTTGAAAGCAATTATAATGAGTTATAAACAAGTTAAAAACTTATGTAACAATTTTAAAGCTATATTACCAATTAAAAGTTAATTTCTTTTATTTTTATTGCTTATTTGTTGTACTGAATACCTGAATATTAACAACTGAATATTTTAGTTAAATTATAAAAATATCATTCATTATGTTTGTAATTTATGCTTGATATAAATTAATTTAAATATTTCATAAAAATATCAAAAATAATCACAATTACCATGTACGAGAATTTTATTGATTATATTTATATCAAGCATCTTTTACAAACATAATAAATAACAAAGGTAGATTAATAAAGAGTTGTATTACACCTATACTCAAAAGTAATCAACGACTATGATTCAAACTATGATGTATAAGTATTAAAAATTAAAAGTTTCTTACAAATATTTTATTATTAGCAAATACACAAAAATATTTGATATGAAAATTCACAGATACTCATGTTTTGTAGCCAATATATCAACTTGAATTATAAATCAAATATTTTTTGGTATTTACTAAGCTTTAAAGAGTAACTGAAGTCTTTTAGTCAAGATTTGAATTGTATTTGTTTTTTTCTAAGTATTTTGTACTGTAATAATTTATAATTATTTATTTGCATAGTTTAACCTAATATAAATAAAAACTAATATATGATATATTCGGAATATGTATAAAAGAAAGAGAAGCAACATTTACTAAATTTTCAATAAAGCTGAGTTAAAAAGAAATTTAAATTTTTCTTATAAGTACAATCAACACCTAATTAATTGATATTAATTAAAAGCCTAAAATTAAACCTTGTTGTTAGTTTTTATTTTAAAACTTGTAATTAAACTATATCAGCTGAAATTTAATGTTTAGATATCTAAATGGTACAAATTAATGTTGGATTTTTCAGAATTATTCAATAAATTTAGTTTAAATTTTTCATTTGTAATAAAATAGTAGTAATAACTTACTATATAAAATGTAAAAAAGAAAAGTTTTTCTGAATAAGATTTACCACAGTAGAATTATGTCTGTTTATAAATATTGTTAAAGTTAATAATTTTTAGTTATAGTAGAAATAATAATTAATTTCTAAAAAATTAATTAATTGTTTAACATCTAAACGTAATAAGTAGTTTATGTATTATAGAATTATTTTTTTAACTAAAGAAATTGAAAATTAAACTTTTACACTATTAGTTATTTATTTTAGTTTTCTAATAACTCAGTTTAAATTTCAGTTTATAGTATAATTAGAAACATATGTTTTTGAGAATTATTTATTGTGCATTAGCAATTAGAAATCATTAAAAGACTAACGTAAAAGTAAAGTGAATTCAAAATATATGTTAGAATTATTATTCATATTATTATTACATATAAAAAGTGAACTTGTCATGCGTTTTAAAAGTTTGTTTTTATCATAATATTAATATTTTTAGCATATATATAATATTTTGCTTGTTTGGTTTTTTTAGCATTCACGTTTTACTTTTATGTTTCTTTTACTTTGATAATGATAAGGCTAAATAGAAACACCTAAAATAAGTTATGGTATCTAAAAACTTGTGTTTCTATTTTTTTAGTTAGTATAAGTTTTTTTTAATAAAATGTAAAATGCCAAGTTAGTTTAAAACAAACAAATTTATTTTTTGAATTGTTTTAAATCCATTTAAACGTAGTTTATATAAATATGTTGATGTATGTTATATTCGATAAAACTTAATAATTATCTTATGAATTTAACTAAATGTTTTAAATATGAATAGATAAACAAATTTAAACTTCATAAATTATAGATTTTAATATATTACATTAGTTCATAATATATTAAAACAATTTAGTTTTTAGAAATAGTCAAGTAATAAACTATTATATCTAATTTAAATGAGATAAATTTTAAATAATATTGAAAAAAAAGGGTTATTTATTTTTAAGTTGCATTTACTTTCAAAGTTTAAACTTAATACTTAATAAGTATTTAGTCTGTGCTTCAATAAAGTATAAGTAATTAATGTTATCTTAAACTACTTAAATTAGAAAAAATTATGCTACAATATATTTTTAGTTTTAAATATTATTATTATTAAATCCACTTTATTTTGTTTATGTATCTTGCTGTATGATAAAATTTCTTTTATCGCTTTTTTATTTTGTGTGCTTTTTTTTTACATGACTCACTATGTTGTTTGTTTTATAACTTAGAGTATATTTAGACTTGACCAACTAAAGCATCCATTTAAAAGGATTTTTCTGTATAATCATTTTCACAACAGGAAAACTGTTGTTTTACACTGGTATCATATTTTTGAAAGAACCCCAAAACTCACCTCTGATTCTTAACCAGTCTATAACTAATTCTCTAACTTTAGTCCTAAATTTTAGTTTTTGTTTAGTCTCACAGTTTAAATATCCTAGCTTTAAAGTTTTTTTTTCTATGCCAATAACAATTTATCTATAACTTCTGAAACTCCTATGTTTAACATTGTATAAGATCTTGCCAAATATTGTTGATATCTTTAAATCTACCTTGTGCAAAGTTTCACATGTACAGTTGTTAACTATTACAATTTCGTAAACATTTAAGTGGGTAAAGCATTTGAGGTTGAGCTTGTGACACATTTGAAACCTAAAATTTACTCCATAGCCAACCTATGTAATTTCTAGCAAGGGGAGAATTTATGTCAGAATATCCTAAATTCATTCAAAAAGATCCCCTTTTTAGATTAATTAGAAGAACAATCCCCTAGTTTTTTAAATACAGTTTTTTCACTAGGCAGTTGCCCGTTATTTGACGACCATAGTAGCGGAAATCGCTCCTTTAAAAACCTTATATGACCAATGTTTAATTAGTCTAGAGATGTGTCATGAATCAGCTGGTTTAATTTCTAAATTCATCCCCTTTGACAAAGTTTCTAATCTTATCCCACGCTTATGTAGTTAGATATAATTCCTTATGCCTTAAACGTTAAATTATTGTTATCTAGTCTCCTCTCTGAAATCTACACATTTAAGAATTTTCAAAGTAAAAGGTGAAAAAGTTTTTACATGTAAAACACTTTGTGTGTCTTGAGCTAGTAATACATTTAACTTTTATTTATTATTAAATTCCATGCAGGAATAGACGGATTGTCAACAAATTACTTGGTGATCATTATAATGTTAATTAGTCCTAATCGAACAAGGTCCAATATATGTGTGGAAAAATTTCAACTCAAAAAATTTCTTATTTTTAGTTAATTTGTTCCTTGCCCAGCGAAAAATAAACTTGCTTGCATGTTTTTAAAAGATCTTTAATACAAGCTTAACCTGATGAGTGCAGAAAAAAACACTTGGTATATAGATAGACATTTTTATCAAAATACTTTCACATATGTGTACAACTTGAATCAGAAATTTCGGGTAAACAAAAAAGTTTAAACGTCCATTAACTATTCAATGAAATGTATAAGGAAACAGCCAATATAGTAAGTGTGTTACCTACCTCTTGTCAAATACGCACTTTTACTGTGGACACAAAGTGGGTAGATTCGCGAGAGGAGACCGTTATTGCAGTAACTTTACTTATTATGTCAATTAACTCGCCAGTCTGTCACAATAGCTTTACACCAATCTAACTGATTCTCTAACATTAGTTTTCAAGTTTTGTTTCTATGACATTTAATTTCTAGAACTCGTGTTAAGGTACCCCTTACCAGATATTTACAGAACAATCGTCATTTACTTATTGAATACTCTTTACTTTTTTACTTACAATGTAACCACCACTATTATATAATTCGCCTATTGAAAAACCTTATTATACCAATGCTAAACTTGAAGTTAGCCTATATAAATTCTCTAAAATAACTCAGATTCATCGTTTTTAACTTCATTAGATCGCTTTTTACGAAGTTTGTGTCTAAATCAGAGGTCAGTAGCATACATGCTAACAACGGGCCAGCGTTCACAAATAAAAATTGTAAACTCAGTCGTAAAATATTGTTTTGCTTTCTATTTCAAAATTTATAGAGCAAACATGAGTTAAACCTTTCAAGGTCCAAACTTCGAGTTTTAGACATATTTGGATGGGTAGAAGCCATTGTCGATTATTATAAAATAAATATAGTTTGTAGTATAAATATAAAATATTGCAAACATGATTAATAAGTTAAACATATAAACCTAACATAACTGCCAAAATTTAAAATAGTTACTATCTTTAGAAAATACTTGAAATAAGTCTAATAATGCGTACCACTTGCATTTAAAACTAAGTGTATTTGTAGTCCTCCACATGTGATAGATTTTCTTCAATATAATCTCGTTTTATTGAAATATAAGGAGAGACTATTTTAACAATATTTTTTATTCAAATTATCTAAGCTATCCGATTCTTTTCTAAAGAGTTAACTATCTCGCACCGTATGTAAGTCTAGAACTAATTGTATATCAATACTTAACAAAATTGCCTTTGTGAAGTTCGGATGGCTCGCTTTCATTTCTCAACATTAATTAGTCTGCCGTGGTATAATAATTTGTATTATCAAAGTTCTTATTTGCTACATCAATCGATAGCAGATATTTCATGACTGTAGTGACCAATACTCTAAATCAAACCTTAGCAATACTTAAGCACGTCTTGGTTGTCTTAACCATAATTGTACAACTTGATTATCCCCACAGCTATAGATATTCTCATTAGAAATAACTCTTTTATTTATTTTTATTAGCTATATGTATGGTTTTCTGTAAAGTTATTCACGGTGAAATAAACTAAATGGCATTCAGTATTTTTATATTATATGCATTTTTAAAACCGTAATAAATGCTTCAAAATTACAATATGTTATCTAACCACGTTTGAAATGTTTTTTTAATTATTTTCTGAAAATAAACGAGTAACTCTAATGATAGACCTAACTATCATTTCTTCTCCTTACGTTTAAATACAGTTACTGTCGTGTGACTACAAATTTTATAGATAAAAAGTTAAATTTGTTTTGCTTGTCCTTGACATTACTATAAACTGTATCCTGGTGTATGACTCGATAACCGAAATGTTTTTTTGTACACAAGGTCCTTGTACAAATATTTGAGCGCTTTTTTCGTTCAATAAACAATTATTATTGTTCTTTACAAGTTTTTGTTTGATGAAAGAGTGTCAGCTGTCGTCAAAAACTTTTCAAGATCTTGAAAATGGTTTAGATTTTCTCTTGCTAATTACTTGATTATGAATTATATATCTTTACATAGCTTTTTACTAGATGATTTATTTCAAATCTCTTGAGACCTTTTTTATTTTTTGAATAAAATGAATTGATACTAAATTAGCAAAGTTACTGTTTAAATTTAAATTATAAGACTTGTTTATTTTTTTAGGTAAACTCTTTGCACTTTGTTTAATAACTGTTAAGAATTTCATCGATACTAAAGGTTGTATTATTTAGTTAAAAAATCTTTTTTTGTTTAATAAAGCTCCAGTGTTTTCTTTTAATTTATTTATTTGCTAAAAAAGTAGTTATTTGATTAAATGATTAGAATAACTTGTTGTTTTATTAAAACACTATAATGCTTAAAGCGTTGTCTAACTTTTTAGATTAAGTTTTACAATAATGAAAAAAATATTATTCAGTCAACTATACGATTAAATCCTAAATCTTCCTAATAATTTATTTTACTTTAATTTATTGAGTATTGTTATCTTATTGAACGACAAGAGATAGACGCTACTTTTTTTGTTATTACATTTTGATTCATACTAATTTACATTTATTATTTTAAAGAAATATTTAAGTAATAAAATAAATCTCTATAAAAAAAAAGTTTGTTGTATTCAAATATTTCGACACAAAAATACAATTTGAAACTTGAATTACATCTATTTTTTACTTGAAAACGTTTTTTAAAATCTATATACAAAGTCCTACTGTGCAAAAAGTTTTTTAAGGTTTATTTAATTACCATAAAGAAAGTTTGATTACTAATTGTATCAAAAAACCTGAACCTAATTGGAATATAAATACTAAAATCAGTCTCTTCTTAGTCTTTAGTATTATCCAACATGTGCTCTTATACACAAAGGGAGTTAAGATTTTTACTATCAGAAAGTATTGTAAATTGCAAAGTGCTTTCCAACAGCACTGTCTTTTGTTTTAACAATTTTTACTACTTTTTATCTATATTTTTTATACAATAAAAATTTACATTACTTGTTGTAAAACTTTACGTGAATAAAGGTAGTTGTGAAGTACTTATCAATCTTTGATTAATGCAATAGGTAGATATGAAAATACAATAAGTTTTGTTAAACTTTATTTAAATTACGGTGTTTCACTGAAATACAGTTTTTCAGTTGAAAAATTTAATCTTTAAAGCATGATATATACTAAAGAAGATAATAAAGTAGACAGTAAAGACAAATAAAAATATGCCTACTAAGTAGAATAAAAATAATAAATTGCAAAAGCATATATATGACAAGCATGTACAACTAACTAAAACTTTTTTCAGTATAAAAAGGAGTTGAAGTAAAATAGGTTGCTTATGCTTGTTTGCTATCAAACTTTGACTTTAAGTAAGGTAAAAGTTAATAAACTTTAAGCCAACACAATAGTTTAAATTTTATGATGATATTTTAACTTTGATTATATGTTTTATAAGTTTATTACCACAAATGATAAAAACCCTATCTAAACTAACACTTTTATTAATTTAATTTTTTTTGATAATGTTAAAGCAACAACAGTTCTAGTTATTTCAAAAAGAAGAGTTTAATTTTTTTATAAATAAAGATAGATATATATATATATATATATAAAATAAGGTTAATGTTTAAACGTAAACACTTTCAACTGAGCCCACTTGAAGGGCTTTTAAATAATTTATTCAAATGGCGATTTTAAAAATTGAAGCATACTGTTTTTTGTTTTTTTGCATAACTTTTGTATCTTTGTTTAGTACAGTGCTTTGTATTTTGAATTTAACTGGCTGATGATCAAAGCTTTATGAAAAATTAAAGCTTTGTGAAACATATGTTCCAGAATTTTTAAAATCGCCATTTGAATAAATTATATATATATATATATATACACATACAAAAGTGATTGTTTGCACATTTGAAATAAAATATGATAAAAACTGAAGTAGACTATTATTAGTCTTAAATAGTCTGTTTGTAATACAAGAGTTTTAACTTTTTTGAACGGACTTAAAAGTCTATTTATTTAAAAATAAAAATTGCAACTTTTTTTTGTAATAAAACTAGCACCGTGCAACCATAAAAAACATCTATAACTTCTACAATGAACATTTTGAACTAAAATTAATGTACTAAAAGTTTTTTTATGTAGTAAGAGATGTTTATTTAAAATGTTTACCTGCTGACCTATATAGATACAAAAAAAGCTTTAAAATATCAAAGTTAAAGTTTTTTACATTGCAAAGCTATCGTTTGTATTAAGCTGTTTTGAAATTTTTGAGTTCTTAACTTTTAAAGCAATATAAACCCTGTTTTTAGTTTTAGCATATTATATAGAAAGCTTATGATTATTAGCTTTATATCAATTTTTTTGTGTTTAGCTTTTGAAGTGTTTTTAAGTTGTTGAAGATCTTTTACATAAATACTTATGTATAATTACTTCTCCGTAAGATACTTCTGTTAATATCAAGCAAGCCGTAGATACGGGTTTGAAAAATAGTTCAGATAGTTGTACCTGATAGTTTAGTTTTAATACTAACATTCTTTAAGAAAACAGAAAGTGTTTTTAGTTTAAAATGTCAAAATAAACGACGAAAGCTTTGAACAACATAGTGTGGTATAAATAAGACAGTTTGTTTTAAAGCTCTATAGCTTTTTTGAAATTAAAATACTTCTGTGCTTTAAACTTTTAGTGTACACTATTTGAAATAGTTTATCTTTTTTTTTGTACACTAGTTGTATTTGTTTTAGTTAGTAAAAATTGATAGTTATAAGTTTTTATAGTTAAGCAGTTTTTGTAAGATACCATACATAAGAAAAAAATAAAGTCAGTAATTTTAAAAACAATTAATTATAAAACTTGTTTTTATTTTTTTATTCAAGTTTTTTAAAATTGTTTTCAATGTTTTGTCAATATTACTAAAACTTGTTACAGTATCTGAAAATCGATAGTACATATTAATCAAGGGTGTGATGATACTATCTATAACTATAATATTAGTTTTCAGTTAGAAAGAAAGAAAAATGTGACCACTCACAACTATGGTCAATGGATTGGTGTGGAGAAAGACCTTTCGGTCATCGAGCCTCACACCATTTATTTTATAACTATTTTTGAGCACTTCTAATTAAAACAATAAAAAGAAACTTAAGATCAAAAAAATCAATAATATTATTGATATTTTTTTTAACTATAACTATTTAGATTAACTCAAAACAAAAACATCTTTAAAATTATTTTAGTGTTCGTGTAAGTTTCTTTACTTTTAATTCTAAACTAATACTTTCCGACAAACTTTTTAAATCACAACAGTAACATCATACTAGCTTTTGCTAATACTTTATCTTTTAATATTGATACTTTCTTAGCTAAGTGGTTAAAACAACTGTTCTTTACCAGAAAATTTTTAAACTTTTTCATGTTAAAGTTACATTTTAATGAAGACAAAATCCATAACAGTCTGTAACACTTGAAAATATAATTTTTTTAATTCGGTTTCTATTAGAGTACATAAAATCAGTCAGATTAAAAAAAGTTAAGTTGTTTTTTTTTTTTAATTAAACCTAAAAATTTTATTTTTATGTCGTGTAGACATTAATTATAAGTAAAATTTGAGATTTTGTTATTTAAGCTGTCTTTTGAAGTATTAATAAACGAATTGTTTTGTTTTATATAAATAGGCGACTAATTTTAAGTAAAAGATAGATTTAAAAACGTGATCATTAGACTACTAAAACGAAATATGTGTAATTTTGAAACAAAGGAACTGAACAGTTGTTATATATATATATATATATTATACATAGTTATTTATAGAAACGTAACATTTTTCCAATGACTTTTGGGTCCAAAATTTGTTCTTTATAATTGTTGTAAACTGTTTAATAATTGTTTTTAGAATCACAACAGGTATTTGCAAAAATACATACTTACTATCTAAACAGGTAATGGGAAAACAATATTGGTAACTTTTAGATGTTTAACTTTTTTCATGCTAAATCATCTTACTTTATACTAATACTTTTTATCTAGAAAATTCTAGTCAAAAAATGTAAAATTTAGTAGGACTAAATAGAAAAATATGTTTAGTTTTATCTTTCTTCTCTGTTAGTATCTTTATAATTGAAGAAGGGTAGTTATGTTTTAAACTTCTAGCGGTGTGAAAAAGTTTGTCGATAATCAAACCCCAAATATTTACTATTATGCAAGCGTATAAGTAAAGTAACCATAAAAAATTTTAAATACTAGTTTACTCTTATTATTTAGTTTACTTTGTGATTATTTTCACTTAATTTCAAGCAAATTTAAACTTTAAAATGGTGCTATAACGCTTATTTTTTTAAATACACTTCTTTTATAAAACTATAGTAATTCAATGTTTGGATTTTAAAAACTTCTATCGCTCTTTGTGAATTCTTCAGCAGTCTTCTTATTAGTTCAAATTATGTTTAAGAGGACTAGTATATAATTACATAATGAATTGATTGAAATCTGTTCAAATATACAACAATTAATACTATATTTTATTTAAGCAAGTTCAATATTTTCAAAGTAACGAAGCTAGTTATTTTACTTACTGTGAAAAATTTCCTCTGCTTTCATGCAGGGTCGGAAAACTGTGGCTCGCCAAGCAGAAATATCTGGCCTGCGACGTAACTTATATTATTTTTATCTTAAAGCATTCATTGTAGCTATTCGTATTAACTAAAAAAGATTGCTCAACTTACTAAAGCTTAAAGAGCTTATTCAAATAAAGATGTACAAATTAAATATTTTATTTACAATAAGGTTTCGGTGACAAAAGAATTACGACCTCTTCAAGTAAAATAAAATAGTAAACTGCATTTAACAGTGTTGCTTATCTGAAAGCATTCGAAAGTATTAAACATTTAGGACGAGAACTATTGATTTAAAATGATAGTTTAGATTTGCAACCATTATTTAGTCCACATATCAACAATATGGTCCTATCCTATTAATCAAGCTGCGTACCAGAAAGTAAAATAACCTTAGAATTAAAACAAAAAATTGATTAAAAAACAACTGTCTCAGTTTTTTTAATTAAAACCATTTTGCAAAGTATTTTCTTTTGTCAAAAAAAAACATTTTCAATTTAGCTGAAAAACTATAATATAACATTAGTTTGGATATGTCTAACAAGGAATAAAATTCAAATGTAATAAAAAAGTACTTTAAATAAAATTAACTTTTGTACAGGTATAAATAAAATAACACTCTCTAAGTTTTTGTAAATGTTTAATGTATTTTCCTACGTGTCATCAGAAACATACAGCAGAAACTAAACATAAAATTATAAACAGTTTTTTACTAAAAACAACAAAATTTAAAGATAATCAAGTGAACAATGAAAGTAATAAGTAATCAATATAAAGCAATCATTTAACTAATCTAAAATAATAATTAAACGAAACAAAAAAGAAAGACACTATGTAGATAAATAGTTTTCGCTTGCACAATTCTGTGTGTTTTTATTAAATATTGAAATAGTTTTTAACTTTACAAGGTCAACATCAATAAAACAATTCGGCTGTCCCTTAGCCAGAGTTACTTGTAGGTCAAGTTTTCTTTGCTTGTCACAAAAAACTATTAGAAGGTTAATACTAATGGAATATTAATGCATAAAAAACAAAGGATTTCAGGTTGACCGTCAGCAGAGGGTATTTATATAATGTTTCTTTCGTTAACAACAGTTATTCTATTGATAGAGACGAAGTATGTTTTCTTCTGCTCATTTACGGGTACATCATAAGTTGTTGTAAATGATTTGATATCTAACTTTTATTATTTGAATAAATTAACTAGTACAAATTTTAACTCTACTAAACTTTAGTACAGGGGTCGGCAAACTGCGGGTTAAATAAACTCAAAATCAAAATCTGCGACCTCGAGATACTTTTAAGCTTTAAACTAACTAAAATTTTTTGTTGAAGCCTACAATACGGCTCCTTACTTAACAACTGCTTATCAGTGCTCTAGTTCAGCTTATTTTATCACATTTTTTGTTTATTACTACAAAGATTTTCCAGTTACTGCGGCGCGGGGAATTTATTTTATACAATCCGACCTACGAGCAACTTATTCAAGAAAATTGGGCCAGACTTACAAAAAGCTGCCGACCACTTCATTTCAACAGCTCTGCCTTTACATATATTAAAACTGTACATAAATTAATGACAGCATTGCCCCTTCCTCAAAATCTATACTAATTCCTTAACTTTGAGCTCTAATTAAAACAGGATTTATCACGTTTAAAAACCCTTCAGCATAAGATTTTTACCTATTTTCCGTAGCTCGAAATCTAGGGTTTGTATATCATTGTATTCTTACATTAAAAACTGTGAACTCATTTACATAACAGTCTCCTCGCAACAACTTTAAATAAATTATTTTTTCCCCATTGTTACTGTTAACCTGAATTTCCTGAGAATAATGTTACTAGCTTAAAATAAATTCAGGTTAAAATATTACCTCGCGTTAAAATATCAAGCTAATAACCCATTGAGTAATATAAGTCGCCTTTGTTAAAATTGTCCTAACGTTAGTGATAACATTTATCGAGAAACCCCGTCTTACGTATTTATGAAGACCAATTTCAAGAAAACAAATGGCAACTGTGCTTGGTAGTTTAACAGCTCAACGGTAATTATCTAATAGAATGTATGTTTGAATTAACACAACACTGCTTAATGGTATGTTTAGCATGCCTTCTACCTCAATATTAAAACCTTATCAATACTTGTACAATTTAATAGTTGAGATAATAAAAATTAACTTTGAGACTAGACCGTACAAAGCATGCCTTTAAATTTTATACT
>NW_028139522.1:0-35125 GCF_965202585.1 Thalia democratica
GTACCTTTCAATAATACTTAACATATGCTAAATTTTTCTCCATAAACTTTTTTGATATTTTTTATATTTTTTAGATATTACTGTGTATTTCTTTCTATGATTTTTATTACCTTCTATGAAGTTTAAACACCAATAAATTGGAATCAAATAATTGATTAAACTGAATGAATTTGTTTACTCAATCCAAGTACTTTAATTTTTTATGTAATTATTAAAATAAATGTTATTTATCTAATTATAAAAATATGCTGTTCAAACAATTATGACACAAAACCACTGAGATTTGAATTTTTTGTACTTAACAAACTATCAGTAATCAGTCAGTATATGTACAAATTAAGTGTTAAACTGATAGATGTTGTTTGATGAAGCTTATAAAAACAACGCATCAACGTTGCATCAGTTAATTGTTTGATTAGATTGTGAAACATAATGCAACTGTCACGAGACCGTCTGATGTTTATTACAGCGTGTCCTTAACATTCTAAATAAACACACATCTGAATTGTATTAATACAGATAATTAGTTGACAATATACTTTTAACTACATTAAAACTAAAGTTATATTGTTGTTTAAAATGCGTTTATGCAAGAGTGTAACTAAAACGTATAATTGAATAGGAAAATATAAATGTCAGTCTGTTATCAAATTGTTAGTCCGTTAAATAGTATGGTGTTCAGAATATTACTTCAAATAATTTGAATAAATTAAACATTTATTTTAAATAAGTTGTTAAAACTTTTACTATAAACCGTAAAATAAAAGAATAGTACATTTTTTGTAGATAACTTCAAATACTTTGTAATAAATTAGTTAAACAGTTTCAAAGTAAAGTTTAAACTCTCGAATTGTTTATTTTAAACTTACTCGTTTTAAACCTTTGTAAAACAAAAATAAAGTAAGCTAACAACTTAATAGAAGCTAGTTTAAGGTATAAATATCAATTATATAACACAAAATTGTTGTTTATGTTCATTAAATACATGTGTTTAAACTTTGAAACTTGAAAATGGACTTTGTACTTAATGAAATAGTTTCAGTACTTAATGAGATGTACAAATATTTTGAAAGTCTTATTTTCCAACTAAAATCAAACGCTTTAATAATTTTTAACTCAATCGTGCTTTTTCAGTTGTAAATTTTTATCAAAAGAAAAAGTATGACTTCTATTGTAAAAAGATGTTTAACAAACACTCTACATAACTGTAAAAGATTTGAAATAAAACTTAAACTTTATTTGAACTATTGAAATGTCAATTAATTAGTCGTAAGAGTAACAAAAACAGCAACGGTTCTAAATTTTAATTAGATTTTTGTATTGCAGATGAAGAGGTTTTTTAATATAACTTTATTTGACAAACTAGTTCAGAATGATTTAACAATTTAAAGTACGTTTATCAAAAGAATAAACTTTTTATGTGCATTATTAGGATGCAAAGTGCATTAAAGTCATCACAAGGATATACGTATTTACTACAGCGTGTCCTGAAATGTTAACGACATTATACAAACATACACTTGAAATAATTGTTATTATATGTCAATAAGCTGTTACTCCGTTTTTGAAAGTATTCAATACAGCGTGTCCTAAAATGTTACTGCTACTAAACAAACATGAACTTGAAACGACTAACACGTTTGATTAGTTGCTGATGAAATGTAATTTTGTTTAAAAATATGAAAGAATTATTCTAATAATATTAAATCTGAAATTAAACAAATGCTCAAAATATTTTATATTGTAGTAAAATATGATTTATACGTATAATTTTATTTGTTTAGTAAAATAGTATAAGGTAACAATAGAGATATAACCAATTTCAATATCGTTTTTTTAGTTCAAAATACAGGCTTAAAAAAAAGTTTAAACATATTTTACCTTGAAATTAATTTTATTTTTGTTTTAATTAGAACAGTTTGACTGAAAAAGATATAAAAAAATTTCATGTTTTGCTTCAACATTCTGATACTGAAAAAGTTAAATATTTTGAATGAGTATTATTAAATACATAAAAAAAAACTATAGTTCTTAAAAAAAAAAATATTTACTGACTTTTTTAGTTAGAAATATAATTCATAAATAAAAACATTAAGTTTTTGATTTATTAGTTACTCTTTGTAACTTAAATAACAAATTACACCAAAGTTGGAAACGAGTTCCTGAAAACAATATTTCACTATCAGCTAAATTATAAACAAAAACATTTTCAATTTTCAATTAAAATGTTTGTAATAATTTACAAATGTTTACATAAACGATGCTTGGGTTAAATAAACAGATACTAGAAATACTTTGAAAAATGCATATAGTTTATGTAAACTTTATATAAGTAACAAAATTTTTAAAATACTTTTCTACTATAAGCATTTGCTGTGTCAACTGCAGGAGGTCTTAAGCAAGCTTTTCACAGTGAAAAGTGTTTTATATGAAGTGTTTGTACAAACATTCCAGAAATTTTTTACCTATTATCTATTTGATATTTTTTGTTATACGTAGTTCAAAGGCAGTTACTAAGGTTTACAATAAACCCGTTTGCTTGACAACTTAAACATATTTACAAATTTTGCCATAATTTTTTTTATTTAAGATAAAAGCTTGAAAGCTATATCAAAAACATTTTCAAGCCTTAAGGTTTTAATTAAATTTAAAACTAATAAATCAAACTCAAAATCTTAAATTGTAATATTCAAAAATTAAGCTGTTTTTGTTTACACATGTAAGTTTAAGCTAGTTAAACTTTAAGAGTGTTAAATAACAGAAACAAATTGCCTCAATTATCAATGGAAACTTACTAAAATCTACTTAAAAAAATATTTTATTAATTACGATTGACTAAACGTAGTATACTTACTTCAACAATTTCTAAAGTTATAGTCTGCAATTATTACAGTGTACAAAATAATTGACAACAAATTTAGCAATAAATGCAATGCTTTTACAACTGCAAAGTTTCTACAACGAGTTTCGTGTATTTAAAATATTTTTCAAAATACATTAGTTAGTCTTGTTTTCCTTTGAAGTTGAGACTCACAACTTTAAAAATGTTTTGATATCTCTTCAATGTAATACTCTTTTTGATATAAAAAGTGACAAATGTTCTGTATAAACAAAAACATTAGTATAATATATAAAAATTAGTAATATTAGTATAATTTTTTCCAAGTTTCTGAAAAGGATTGCTTTAGAAAACGAGTTTGGATAACCCTGGTTGATAGTGAATTTGTGTCTAACGTTTATTAAGAAAGTTTAACCTTTTTGATCACGTACAAAGTGCAAAAAATGCTGCTTATCTAATTAAAAATTTTTGAACAAAAAATAATTACAATTAAGTCACAGTGACAGTATATTTGTGCTAAAGTTGGTTTAGGTAGGTAAATACTTATTTTTTTATTTTCGTTATATAGCAAGTTCACTAACAACGAATTTCCCCTTTTCATGGAAACTTTTATCATATGCTACAAATATACTCTTTCGGTAAAACGTCAAACTTTTCAACCATGCTCAGTGCAAAATCTCTCATATTTTGGAAATTTTTCTCACTTGCTCCAAAAACACTCTTTTTTTCTTTCTTTTCTCAGCAAGGCTATAAAAGCCTTTTGGGCAGCAAATAGCATCACTTTTAGAATTTTGCGCTAGTAGTAACAGCTAGTTGTGAAGTTTGATTTTAATGCTTTTTGTTTTCGAGAATTTCTTTGCAAGTCATGATGGTTGCTATAAACTTCTAGAGCTTAGGTTTCATACCAAAGCTCAATATCAATAAAAAAGTATATAGAAGAATAAAAATTTCAGTTGAAAATATTTTTTTACCGTCAGTTTGTTTTAGATGAATCTAACAAAACACTCTAGTTCTTTCGTTCAAAGATCAACGGTTGATAAAAATTTTCCAAAGATGATTGCAAGAAATAATTTGCATGAGGACTTTTGTATTTTCCGGGTCGACGTCATTAGATGATTACGTAATAAGAAAGTACTTACTTGAGAAATTATTGCAAACAGTACGCTTACTAGTGTACATAGGTGTGTTTTGTATTAAAACAATTTAGTTTTAATGGCATCCAGTACTAAATTCTTTATGACGTCACTATGATTTTTTTCCGCAATTTTTTGCTTTGATGACGCCGAAATTCTGGAAGAAAAGCGGAAATTGTGGAAATGGAAGAAAAAAAGAAAACATTTTTAAAAATTGTATGTTGTTATCGTTAATGCTGTATTAATTACTTTGCTAGCAAGTGTATATTTTTGTGTAGCTTTACTGTACCTTTTTTTCTCTATATGAGTTGATTTGTTTGTTTTAAAAGTTAAAAGAAGAAAACATTGATTTTAAAACATAATTTTGTTTATTTTAATATTTTCAAAAAATTAGTTAAGTTCGTGTAGTTTTTGGACTTTTCTATTTTTGAGTAAAATTACAATTTACAAAATTATTATGTAACGTTCATTAAATATTGTATGTAGTAAACTTACAGTGCTTAAGATAAAATGTTATTTGAGTAGTTTACAATTATCATAATAAAAAAAAACAATTAATTGATGTAAGCTTATCCAAAAACTTTACATTAACTACAAGTTTAATTAATGCTAGTTAATTTAGAAACTTAATATACAAAGTTGAATCTTTTAAATATAGTATTTGTTTTTAGTTATTAAATATTTATGTAATTTATTAGTATTCAAATTTTATCAAATTAGTATATGCATGAAATCACTAAAGTAGTTTAAACAAACTTAGAATTAGAATGTAAAAAGCAAAATTTTTTGATGAAACAGAAATAAATTAAATAAAATAATGTTTATTTTTATTTTATTTAAATTTTTATGGCTTAATATTTTAGTTTAAGCTTTTTTAATTCTGCTAGATTACAAAAATAATAAATAGTCAATCACCTGGTGATATATAACAGCTAATAAATTAGAATTAAATTTAAAAGGGGTGTGTTTTTGTAGGTGTGTTCTTAATAATAACAAATTAAAGCACTGTTTTTTTTTACTAATATAAGCACATGCAAGTTATAAAATTTTGTTTACTATTTACTATTTATTCAGTCAGCTCACATTTGAAAAAATATTGTCTGTTGTTCCGAAAAATTCACAGTTATCAATACTTTTTTATTTGATTTTCAACAGTACAACATAATCAATAAAAAACTGTTTAAAGGTTAAAGTAGTAGGCATAAATTACTTCATAAACTTAAATTAATTATGAACTCTAAAATAATAAAGTTTCTTTAAAATAAGTAGTAGTGTAAAATTTTTTTTCCATATCTTTAATTTGGTAAAATTTTAAAATATCGTTCGTTTACTAAAATAAAAGTTTAGCTACTGCGCAAGTTATTAAATTTAAAAAGAATAACTAATTTGTATAAAATAAGAAAAACCACTTAACAATTTAAAAAAGTTTAATCTCTGTTAAGTACCTAACGCCAAATAGTCAACTTTATTTAGCTATTTTATGTTATAAAAATTATAAACTTGTATTCAACAACTTACTATATAACATTACTGTATATAATATGTTATAAAGTTTAGTAATTATCTTAAATATGCAAAATATTAAGTTGTAAATTTTTCGCACTAAAATTGCAAACATATAAGTTATTTTAATTACATTGGTGCTAAAAAATAATGATAGATTCAGAAAAAAGAAATAAAAAAAGTCTAACACTATTTTTAGTTGTTAAGTGACAGAATTTAACTTAATTATCAATGTAATGTATATATTTTTTCTAAATGTTATAAACTTTTCTGTTCATACTTGGTTAATATTGTCAATTGTCTTAAAAGATATACTTTTTAACGCTTTTGGTGAAAATATAAAATCATTTAGTTTACATTTATTAGCACATACTAAAGCTTACAACTTATATATTAAAATATTCAAAAACCTGATCATCCACTGCAACATGTAAAATTAGTAAACAAACTCATGATTTTTTAAAGAAAAAGCATACCGTTCGTAAGTGTTTTTGAAAACAATTTTAAAACCACCCACTGGTTTATTAAACTTATACTTATCAAAATACTTTATCTGAAAGTTTTATATCACATTATCAGAGTAGCATTATTCAAGTCATACTTTTTATGTGTAACTGATAAAAGAACATTTTGAAAAAATAAATAAACAAATAGTCATTGTGACTTGACAGTTTTATATAATAATCGTATATGACTTTATATTTTTATCTTCAATTTTGAATTGATAACAAAAAAATTGAAAGTTTGTTTTCAATAACGTTTTAAGTACAAATTAATTACGTAATATAATATATATATTTTGAAACAATATTGTATTCAAAACTAGAAACAAATTTAAAGCTTTAAAATGTGGTTTTTACGATATTTTACAATTCTTTCTCAATCTACCATTTGTTTAATTTTATTTGTAATTTAATTTGCCGAACTTTTATGATCTACTAAAATTTAGTTACATAGTGACAAATTGAATGTTTTTCATTTTTAAGCAAAACAATTTTTGTACAGATAAATATGCGTATTTATTAGAAAAGGAAAAATTTAAAAATAAATAAAAAACTCAAAACTGCTTTTGTGGTTAAAAATAATACAATAACATATAAAATTAGAGAAAGATAAAAATATTCATACTTAAACTTATACTTAGGCTTATACTTAACTTTAAATTAAAAATTTAAAGCTAGTTTTAAGAAACCAAATTACTCAAACAGATACGCAGTTTATTTATTAAAGTAAAACTAGTTTTTGAATCTTATTATATTGGATAAGCTACTAAACAATTAAGTTTCTAAAAAAATGCCTTTTACAATAAAGACAAAAATAAGTCAGTGACTGACAAGATAAAAAAGTATGTATAAGAAAATAAATTTTAAACAAAAGTTGTATAAGGTTAACCATATCTTGTGAAATTTTTTAACATTTTTAATATTTGATTAATATGTTATATCAAATTAAAAAACTTTTAAGAATTTTTAAACTTTTTTAATAAACAAAATGAAAATAAAATTAACTAATTGTTTAAGTTATATGAAACTAGTTTTTTAAGCATGCTGCTTGCTAATTAAAATATAAAGTCTACATGACTAGGGGTAAAATACCGCTTCGCAAAAAAAAAAAACAAAATAAAAGACAATGAGTGCAGTAAGATTTACATTCATATTTCATATTGACAATAACTTCAGCTGAAAAATGGTTTGATTGATTAAACAAACGCGGCTTTAGTACTAACGCGTTATAATAAAATTCCAATCAAACTGAAAATTTTCTCACTTACTCTTTGTAGATTTTCTAATAGGCTTATTTTTAAGCTTCATAGTTGCGCTATAATAATTGCACAAGCAAATATTAACCTTTTTGAAATTTTGCGCAAGTAGCAACAGCTAGCTGTAAGGTTTTACTGATATCACACTGCTATCACAAATTTTAAAATATTGCTATAAGCTACTGCATGTGGTTTTTTTACGGCAACCAAAACTTGATAAAATAAGCCAATAAAAAAACGAGGTTTAATGCTAAAGAGAAAATTTTCCATAAAGTGGAAAGTTTATTGAAAGCGCGAAATTGGGAAATTTAAGAATATATACCATAAAACCACAACTCCATAATAGTTTACAGTCATTGTGACTTGAGAGTTTAATACTTTGGAACGTATTGATTGTATTAAAGTTTCAACATCATTGTTTTTGCTGTGATTGTTTTTTTTAAGCAGCATTGTTTTTTCACTAACAACTTTTAAAACTTAAAACTTGATATACTTATTTTAAAAAACATACTATGAACAAGTTTAAATAAAGTTGCTGTAAGCTGCTGCATGAGCTTTTAATGCAGCAACCAAAAATTATAGAGTAAGCCAATATAAAACGAGGTTTTAAAGCGAAAATGAAAATTATCCATAAATCGGGAAGTTTATTGATAGCAAGAATTTGGGAAATTTGAGAACATTAACCAATAAAACCGCATTTCCGTTATAGCTTACAGTCATTGCGACTTAAGAATTTAGTACTTTGGAACGTATGTATTGTATTAAAATTTTAACGTCATTGTTTTTGTTGTGGTTGATTCTTTTAAGAAGCAGAGTTTTTAGACTTAGAACTTTTCAAATTTAAAACTTGATATAATTCTTCTTAAAAACATACTATGAAACAAATTTGTCTAGTTTTCACTATCCTAAAATAAACAAAATATTTTCGAATTTCCAAAGTATTGTTTAGTCACTGGTGTATTATATCTTACATACAAGTCTTTATCTGTTTGTTTATATTGTTTAGTCGTACAATATTTTTTCTAAGATTAATAACTTTAATGTTTTTCCCACATTCATTAAAAACAAAATTTCACAAGTAAATAGGTTTTGGGAAATAATCTTAAACGAAAAATAATTTAATAAAAATAACATTTAAAAACAGAAAAGAAACGGTATAATATAAGTGTATAACATATTTTAATTTTGTTTGAAAAACCAAACTATTTTAGACATTAAATTTTTAAACTTAAAAACTTTTCTTTTGTTCAAGTAACCAAAAAAATTATAGTTTAAATTTGTAGTTTATAAGTGTGTCAGTGCAAAAACTAAGTATCACAACAATCAAGCATTTTGTTTACTTAAATTGTATAACGTTTTTTATTCGCTGCTATAAATCAAAAATAAACTTACAAACATGTTTCTCATGAAAATGAAATACATAACAGACAATAGTACATTTCAATATTACCTATCAGATGCTTATTTTTCTCCGTAAAATTTATTGATATTTATTATATTTTTTAATTATTACTGTGTATTCTTTTCTTTAAGTTTCATTACCTCCTATGAAGTTTAAATACCCATAATATTAAATCAAAAAGTTGTTTAACTTAAACGTATTTGTTTACTCAATCCAAATGCTTTAACTTGTTATGTAATTATTAAAACAATTGTGATTTGGCTTAGTTTATAAATATTTTGTTCGAACAATTATGTTAAAAAACAGTTTTAAAAAAAATACATGTGAACGACCATGTTTTGCATTTTAATACACATAAAAATTTTCAGTAAGTTCTCAATTATGTTCAAATGAGTTGTTAAACTGTTAGCTTTCATCTGATACAGCTTATAAAAACAACGCGTCAACGTTGCATCAGTTAATTGTTTGATTTGATTGTGAAACATAATGTAACTGTCACGAGATAATTTGATGTTTATCACAGCGTGTCCTTTACATTCTAAGTAAATATACATCTAAAATACATAAACACATATAATTATTTTTTGCAATATACTTTTAACTACATTGTTATAATCAATAATATAGTATCAACTAAAGTTATATTAGTTTTTTTTAAATGCATTCATACAACAGTGTAATTAAAACGTATAATTGAGAGGGAAAACATAAATGTCAGTCTGTTATCAAACTGCTTAGTCCGTTAAATAGTATGGTGTTCAGATTATCAACTAAAACTATTTAAATAAATTTAAAAAATATTTAAAATGAGTTACTAAAACTTTTACTATAAACCGTAAAGTAAAAGTTTAGTACATTTTTTTACGAATAACTTTAAATACTTTGTAATAAATTACTTAAGCAGTTTAAAGTAAATTTTAAATTCTCGAAATGTTTGTCATAAACTTAGTCGTTTCAAATTCTTTTAACTACTTAGCACAAAAACAAAGTAAGCTAGCAACTTTATAAAAGCTTAAATAAGGTATAAAAATTATTTATATAACAAATAACTGTTGTTTATGTTCATAAAATACACGTATTTAAACTTTATATCTTAATAACGAACTTTATAATTAATGAAATAATAGTTTCAGTACTTTATGATATTTATAAATGTTTTGAAAACCTTTTTTTCTACATAAAATCAAGTGCTTTAACAAATTTTAGTTTATTTCTGTTTTTTCGGTTTTAAGTTAAACCTAAAACAAACATGTATTTATTTTAATGTTTAAAACATGTCTACAAACACTCTACATAACTGTAATATATTTAAAATTTTAACTTTAAGTTTATTTTAACCGTTGTGTGTCCATTAATTAGTTACAGGAGTAACAAAAACAGCCACGATTCTAAATTTAAATAAGTTTTTAAGTTGCGGATGAAAGGTTATTATAAGATAAATTTATTTTACAAATTATGTTAGGCTGAACATATAAATAAAGTTTGTTTATTTCATGAAAAATTTTTTGACGTGCATTATTAGTTAGGTGCATTAAAATTATCACTAGGGTATGCATATTCAATACAGCGTGTCCTAAAATGATAGAGAATTTGAACAAACATACAATTGAAATATATGTAATTATATGACAATAAGCTGTTACTCCATTTGAAAGTATTCAATACAGCGTGTCCTAATGTGATAGCGACACTGAACAAACATACACTTTTAACTGATAACACTTTCAATTAGTTGCCAAAAAGCTGTATCCCCGTTTAAAAATATTAATTAAAGATAATTTAATACGATTTAGTTAAAAAACCAAACTAATGTTGTAAAGTTTTTCCTATTAAAGTGAAACATTTTTTAAAATCAGAGTGAAGTATAATTCAAAAAATAGTATGAAGTAAACAAAGGACATGTAAGCAACTTTGGTATCAAATATTATGTAATATATTAGATAGAATGCAGAGAGCATTAAAGTTATCACAAGGATATACGTATTTGATATAGCGTGTCCTTAAAAGATAACGACATTAAACAAATCTAAACTTGAAACGACTGACACTTTTGATTAGTTGCCAATGAGCTGTGACTTTGTTTAAAATATTTAACTATAATTTTTATGATGTTTGGTTTGAAATTCAAACAAAAAAAAAACTTTTCTTAGGAAAATATCAGATATTTAGATACTTAAAAGTAAAGTGTAATCAGTAAAAAAAAACGATTTTAATAGTTTTAGTGTCGCTTTCTAATTTAAATATACAGGTTTAAAGTAAAGTTTTAGCATACTTCACTTTAAAATATAGGTCACTTTTACTTTTAAAAAACTATTTTTGTTTAAATTAGAACACATAGATTGCAAAATAAGAATATATAATTTCCATCTTCTGCTGTAACATTCCTATACCGATTCAACTAATTGTGTTCGATGAGTAATTGTTTACACAGAATAATTGTGTTAAAAAATAAAATTAAAAATTTAATGACTATTTGAGAGTTTATTGAACGACAATTAAAGACGCTCAAAACATTTGGTCCTAGGACCTGGTGCACAAAGAACCTTTTGGTTATCAAGTTGAAGACCTCTGATACCTTTTCACTTCTTGTCCAAGACTACTTGGGTAAAAATATATAACAAATAAAAACATTAAATTTTTGATCTAATAGATGTTCTTGTTACTTTGAGAACAAATTAAACTAAGTTTGATAACAGAAGTTTTTGGAAACAAAACTTCACCATAAGCAAAAGTATAGCCAACTCATATCAAGAAAAAACGTTGAATTGTTAGTTGAAATGTTTGTTATAACTAGAATTGTATTTATATAAACGTTGCTTTGGCTATACAAACATATACTTGAAACACTTTGAAAATATTTATTTAGTTTATGTAAACTTTCTGTATGTAAAAAAGATTTATTTATATTTTTCTATTGTTAGCATTTAAAATGTCACCAGTTGGAGGTCTTAAGCCAGTTTTAACAATTGAAAAACGTTTTAGAAACGTTTAATATATAGTGTTTTTACAAAATTCCACAAATTTTTACCTCTTCTCTATTTTATATAATCTGTTATACGTAATTCATAGACAGTTACTAAGGTATACAACTGTTTCTTTTATTCTACAACAAATAAATTTTCACAAATTTTACAATAAAAAAGTTTTTATTTCAATCTAAGCGAATGAATTATAAATTTCGATACACAACATTAAAAAAACTAAAAGATAAGATGTTTTTAAGTAATCATTTTAGTTTTAGTTACTTGACAAGATTGATTATTATTCAAAATTTTTACGTTAATTATCTACATAAACTTGTTAATATCTACGCTTAAAAATAGTTTCATGACACAATTGAATAAATCAAGTTTCAATATACTTACTTAAACACTTTCTAATTTTATAGTCTGCAATTATCACATATATATCAATATTCTGCAATTAATAAAAACAAATTATACAGTAATCTCTCTTTATTCTACCAACATATGTTTCTGTGTTTCAACGAATCAACACCTTCAACTAGGTTCTGTAAAAAAAATATTTATTGTAATGAGAGAATAGAAGCATAGGATAAAGTAGGTGTATACATGTTTTCGTTAAAATAAGGTATTTTCTACAGATAATAGTTATTAATAGGTAAAATACTTAATATTAAATCCGACTGTTATAAAACTATATAATATTTGTTATTATTAAGTCTAAAAAAAGTAAAGTAAGCTAAATTACACAACAAAACAACAAATTGTTAGCAAACAATTAAACCTATATTTTGAACAGTTATTCTGCAATTATCACTTTGTAGAACATAATTGTCAACAAATGTAGCAATACATGTAATGCTTTTACAACTACAAAGTTTCCGCAATAAGTTTTGTGTGCTTAAAATATTTTGAAAATAAATTCATCATTCTAGGTTACGTTCGAAATTCATATCGAAATTTTATAAATCTAATCTTATTTGTTTAAAGTTATACTCTTTTTAATATAAAAGTTGACAAACATTTTGTATTGAAAAAAGCTTTAGTATATTACATTTTTTGATCTAAACGTGTGTATAAGGTTTATAATAAAAATATTTTATTTTTCACGTACAAAGTGCAAAAACTTTAAAATAATGACGCTAAAAAAAAATATTATAAAGTCACAATGACTTTAAGTTAATGCGGATGTATGGTTTGATTGGTTAATATTTTAAACTTTTCCACTTTCGTTCTTTTTTAACGAACTTCCCCTTTTTATGGAAAATTTTCTCATTTGCTCTAAATGTTCCTTTTTGGTTTGATTACTAAATATTTTCAATTTTTCCACCACTAAGGCGCTAAAATGATCTCTCATTTATTTGTAAATTTCTCTCACAAGCTCAAAAAACACTCTTTTTTTTTTCGTTGTTCAGTAATAGTATAAAGCCACTTCAGTAGTAAATAGTAACACTATTACGCTAGTAGAAAAAGCTAGTTGATCAATGCTTTTTGTTTTCAATAATTTCTTTGCAAGCTAAAATGGTTGCTCAAAACTGCTAGAGCTTAGGTTTTGTACCAAAGCTCAACAATAGAAAATAGTATACAGAATTATAAAAACTTGCTGCTATATTACCAGTTTCAGTTGAAGATCTTTTTTACCAAAAGCTTGTTTTTAGATGAATCAAATAAAACACTCCAGTTCTTTCGTTCAAAGATCAACAGTTGATACAAATTTTCCAAAGATGATTGCGAGAAATAATTTGCATGAGGAGTTTCGTATCTTCCGGGTTGACGTCATTAGATGATTACGTAATAGTTAAAAAAAAATGAGAACAAATAAACAAAGTATACACTGACCAGTGTCGATAGGTGCATTTTGTCTTTTAACTAACTAGCCTTTTTTAGTTTTAATGACTTCGAGTACTAAATTCTTTATGACGTCATACTGATCTTTTTTTGCAATATTTTGCTTTGATGACGCCGAAATTCTGGAAGAGGAGTTATGGTGTTTTTGTTAAAATTGTTTTTATCAATTTGCTAACAAGTGTATATTTTTGTTTAGTGTTAGTGTACATTTAATTTCATAATGAATTGGTTTGTCTGTTAAATAGTTTGAAGAAGAAAACATTGATTTTAAAACATAATTTTTACTGTTCTGATATTATTTTTATAACTGTTTTTACAAAAGTAAGTTAAAACTGCTTTTTTTTTTTGACTTTTCTCATTTTTAGTAAAATTATAACTTACAGTCGCAGTGGTCCTAAAATATCGTATTCGCTAAATTTCTATTGCTTAAAGTAAAATGTTTTTAGAGTAGTTAAAATTTTTCTATAATAAAAAAACACAATCAATTGATGTAAGTTCATAAAAAACGTTGCAGTAACTAAAAATGTAGTTAAGGCTGGTTAACATATAAACTTAATAAATAAAGTTAAAACTGCTAAAATCAGTATTTTTTTTGTTTATACAATTTATGTAACCTATAAGAATATAGACATTATAGATTTTATATAATTAATATTAGAATAAAGTTACTAAAGTAGTTTAAAATAATTACAATTAAAATGTATAAGGCTAAAACTTTGGATATAAAATGAATAATTCAAAAATTATTATCTAAAATGTTTAATTTATTTTCTTAAAATTTTAAGACTAAATGTTTGTATTATAATTATTTTTTATTCTACTATATTAAAATAAATAGTAATCAAACACCTAGTGATAAATAACGTTTAATAAAATATAAAGTAAACTGAAATGGGGTGTGTTTTTTGTGGGTGTGTTTGTAATAAAAACAAATAATTGTATTGTTTTTGGTTATTAGTAAAGGCATAAGCTATTTGTTACATTTGTATACTATTTACTGTTTATTTAATCAGCTCATATTTAAAAGTATATAGCCTGTTGTTCTAAAAACATTCACAGTTATCAATACTTTTTTATTTAATTTTTGAATAGTATAACATAATCAAAAAATAAAACACTTTTAAGGTTAAAGTAATAAGTAAAACATTTAGTATAAATTACTTTTAAACTTTGAAATAATTAAGCGTCTTTAAAATAAGTAGTATTGTAAAATTGTTTTTCTTTATCTTTAATTTAGTATTATTTTAAAACATTGTTCGGTTAATTAAAATAGAAGTTCAGCTACTGTGCAAGTTAATAAATTTAGAACTAATTTGACTAGAATAAGAAACTGTAATGATATTATCATCTCATTTTAGTATTTTAAAGCTTGTGAATAAATATGGAATTTTTTGTAACAATAAAAACTTTTCCAAAACATTTTTCATTATTTTCAAAACAAGCTTTTCCAAAACAATTTTTATAACTCTTAAAACAACTTTCTAAAATAATAAACAATATTGTTTACTTAAAGGAGTTAATTTCATTCCGACGAGTATATATCGGCGTTTTGTCTTTCAAATACGCGTTAAAGTGAGTTGCAAAGTTATTCCGCGGTATGATCTAGTTACGATTAAGTTAAACGTTTTACTTCAATTATCGAGAATCAAAAAAACGTCTACATCGCAGAGTTGATGTTAGTATTTATGTAACTTTACGATTGTTGATACTTTTAATAGATTTTATTTGTGTCGTGATTTAATAGTTTCTTTCTTCAGAACTAAGAATTGTTATTAAAAATAAATTAAATTGCATTTATTCAAAGTGTGTTTTATTCATAACTTAGGAAATAGTTTTGTAACTTATACTGTTAGTATATTGTTTACTTCTCGTAAGTATAGCAGTCAGTAAGTTACTGGAGACCACGTAGTTAAGACATAAAACATAAACATCATTAAAATAACTCCAATTGGTTAAAGTGGAAACCACGCAGTGTCATTTAAGAACCTTGAATTTTCTGGTTAGGAATCTTTAAGCAGTCAACAGAATAAATGCACACAAACAACAATGACGATATCATTTTAATAATTCTCATCAAGCAGAGATGATGAAAGATAATGCTGAATTTTATCCGTCAAACAGCATTCAACAATAATTTAGAAAATTAAGCGAAGTTAAGCAGCTAACAAATGAAGATGAGTTAAGAGTTTTGCAAATGCAAATAAAAAAACTAAATAATAGATTAAAGCAGTCTAGATCACTACATTTCGAACGTGCGATGCTAGAAAAACGCGAACCTTTTTACAATGATTACAAAAATAGTAATCGAAATAACTTTAATAACTTTAGCGACACATTTAAGGCGCAAAGACTAAGTAAAAAGTTTAAAAGGTTAGACTTTGTAAGAAACCCTCGTGATATTATTAGTTTTTTCGAAGAGGAAATGTTTAATGAAAATATTTCTAGTAATACAGAAAAGTATAAATTTTTAATTGGGTTTTGGCCGAGAGAAGAGTTGTCAGACTATTATAAAATGACAGAACGAGGTGAAAGAAATTACAGTTCTTTAAGAAACTTTTTTATTAATAGGGACAATCAGTTAGCTGACATTTTAGATAATATTCCAATTTGGAATGAGTGTACAAACTTTAATAAAATATTTGCTATAGCCGTAAGTTGGGCCAAATGTCGAGAACAGGACAGAATTAAGTTTTTTCTTGTATACTTAATGCCCTTTTTGATCAAAGATAAGATTAGGGAACATTTTGATGAAAGCTTAGAACCATTTAAAAGAAAAGGACAAGCCATATGGAATGCTTATAAAGAAAACGCATTATTACCTAAGCAAGTTAATTACGATAGACTACAGCAGTATGAGCAAAATCAATATAAGTCTAAAATAAATTACCACAGGCGAATTCAACCTAATAATCAACAAAATTTTCATTTAAGAGATAATGGTATTAATCATAATTACAATTATCGCCAACTTAATCAAGATAGAGAAAATTTTAAACCAAGAAAATCATACTATTGGAATAGTAGTAACAATATTAACATAGCACAGTGTTTGTCATGTCATCAAAACTTACCTACAAAAACATCTAATACAACCAAAGAGTTTCAAACAGTTAAAAAAAAAGCTCAGGTAATAAAAAAAACAATAGCGATTGGAGTAAGTGGTCAAGTAGTATGGTTTAATGTTCGCAAAGATTACGGTTTTATTCATCGTGATGATCAGAACAGCGATGTTTTCGTTCATTATACAGCTATCGCCAAAAATAACCCTAACAAATTCTTAAGGTCTCTTGCACAAGGAGAAAAAGTCCAGTTTGATATTGTTAGAGGTAAAAATAACATGTCAGAAGCCGCAAACGTGACAGGTCCTAATGGTAAAACAGTTCAAGGGTCTAAGTACGCTGTAAATAAGAATTCAAACTACAACCAAAAGTTTCAACAAAAAAGATTAAACGGAAACTATTGCTCAAGTAACCCCCAACAGCGGAAAAGAAAAGCTAGTAGAGTTTATAATCAAGCTTTTGCTTTTACAGCAAAACAACGTAAACATAGCAAAGAAAAACATCAGAAACAACATCAGAAAAATATCAGTTACAATAAAAAATATGATAGCGAGCCAAAACATAAAGTGCCAACATTGCAGCTTAAAAGTTATAAACAAGACTCAGGCTATTACAATTCTTCAAAAACAAAATCAGAAACTAGTGTATCAAGCAACATATTAGCTAAAGATATAAACAACTTGGCAGTACTTAATTCCTTTGACAAAAAAGAAATTATAACACAGAATAAAAAAGATTCAGAATTACTAGTAGCAGGTCTAAAACTTTTAACATTTATCATAAAGCATTTTGAAGATAAAATATAAGTATTTTCACAAAACTAACAAAACAGACTTTAATAAAGGTAAAAAATTGTAATTTTTTATTAACATGAACATCTATTTTAATATTTTTTAAACTCAGGTAATTTTTTTAAGAAGTTAAAATGAAAGAAACTATTAAGTGTATTTATTTTGTATTCTTTTCTGATACAATTTCTGAATTGTAAAGTTTATTGCTTTTTTACTTTTAATGATGTGTTATGAAGTTTTTTATATTATAAATTACAGTTTAGTAATTGAACTATTAATTAAAAGCTATCAAATAGCAATTATTAAATAGAAAAGTTTCATATGCCTATTTTTTGCATTAAAATTTTAGTAACTACTTATTTTCTCTAACTTTAAAACAAAATTAAATTACCAGATTTTTTTAGCTCGTAAAATAATCAAGTTCAAGTTTAAAGCTTTCAAATTCGACTCGTGATAAACTTTTCCTATAAATTTTGAATTTAAAAGTACTTTCAACTCCCATTTAGTTTTGACTGTTAACGATCGAAAAAAAGCACTCGCTAAATGTTTCTCTTTAAAATTTCTATAATGCTTAAGTTTTGTGTTGCTTTAATAAAAATATTTTATACTTGAATCCTTTAAAAGTTTGTGCATGAAAATACTACTTATTATTTTGTAAAATATTTTAAAGAAAATGTTTTTTGTTTTGTTTATTAAAGTTTGCGAGTTGAATATTAAGAACATATGTTTTTCTAAGTTAAAAACAAAATTAAAGTTTTTCATGTTTTATAAACTACTAATTTTCTTTTAATGCATATTTAAATGCTTAATTTTTGTTTTGTATAAAAAAATGGGTTTGAAAGTTTCTGCCAGTTTCGTTATTGTCTTTTGGCATAATAACATAGTAGTTTTTACTAAACTTTCTTGAAAGAATATCTGAACTTTTTTTTTGAGCCGCGTATTTTTTAGAATGAATTCTTTCAAAAGAATACTACAATGATGGACAACGAAAAGATGAATATTTTCTATGTAAACAAGTGAATTCGAGGAATTTTTGAATTTGAAGTTTAGAGAAAAACAAGCGAATTAAAACAATTCGTTCCTGCTAAATAAACCACCGTAGAAGAGAACGTAAGAAAAATGCCGGAATACAACAAGCCCAAGGACACAACCCCGAGGACTACAAGCCCAAGGACGACAAGCCCGAGGACAACAAGCCCAAGGACAAGAACTTCGAGGACAACAAGCCAGAAGCCAACTAAATGACTATAATTGTTACCTTGTTGTGTTTTATCTTAGTTTTTGTAAATTATGTAATTTTTGAGATAATAAGTTACTCAGTTTCTTTTTCTTACTTTTTTTTTTTACCCGGCCTTTTAACAATTATAAAAAAGTTTAAAGTTAAGTATGATTTTAAGGATTTTAATTATTTAAAACCAGGCTTTAAACGTTAAAATTGAAAATTTAAAAAGAAACAATGTAATGATATTAGCATCTCATTTTAGTATTTTAAAGCTTGTGAATAAATATGGAATTTTTTGTAATAATAAAAACTTTTCCAAAACATTTTTCATTATTTTCAAAACAAGCTTTTCCAAAACAATTATTTTTACGAAAATTACTTTTGTTTTATTAGAAGTTAAACTTAGGAAGTCTATGTTTTACTTGATATAAGATAACAAACAAAAACTTTAACTAAATAAAGTTCAAGCAATTTAAAGTTCTTTTTACTTTTGTTTTTAAATATTTAAAAGCCCAATTACATTTGTAAAATTAATTTGTGTTTCTGAATTTAATGATGTACTAAAACTTAGTTATATTTTGATAGATTGAATATTTTTCTATCTTAAACAAATACAGTTTTTAAACAAAAACATTTGTGTTTATTACAAAAGGAAAACTTTAAAACTTATAAATGCTTCTGTTGTTGACAATAATATAAAACAGATAAAAGTTGAAATTTTTAAGAAAAATAAGTTTAATAACTTATTTTACAAAACTTAAGTTATGTTTTGTAAAAAAATAAGAATAAAAACTAAAACAAGACTGTGACTGAGACAAGAAAAAATATGTATAAAAAACTTCAACTAGAAAATTGTTTAAAGTTATTCATATCTTGTGAAAGTTTTAACACTACTAAAATTTAATCAGCATATTATATCAAGTTCAAAAACTTTTACGAATTTTTATTCTTTTACATAAGTAACCTAAAAAGTTTGCTAAGGTAGTTTTTAAGTTATATAAAACTAGTTTTTTAATATAATTGAATTTAGCTTGTGCTAATTAAAATTATAAGAGTAAGTATACATGACTAGGATTAAAAACAACGCTTAAAAATAAAAATCACAAAAAAAGAAAATCAGCACAGTAGAAAGTGCAAATTTTCAATTCACAATGACAACTTTGTTTAGATTGATTGATCAAACAAACGCGGCTTTCGTACTAACTCTTTCCGATAAAGTTCCAACTAAATTGAAAACGTTCTAACTTACTATAGACATATTTTTATAATTGTTTTGGTTTTTAAGCGTCATAGTGGTGCTATAAATATTGCAAGAGAAAACATTAACACTTTTGAAATTGTATGCTAGTACCAACAGCTAGCTCTAAGGTTTTATTGATACAACACTGCAAGGACACGTTTTAAAAACGATGCTGTAAGCTGTTGCATGAGCTTTTATTGCAGAAACCAAAACTTGAAAGAGTAAGCCAATAAAAAGCGCGCTTTTTAAGCGATTGAGAAAATTATCAATAAAGTGGAAAGTTTATTGATAGTGCGAAGTTGGGAATTTTAAGAACATTTACCAATTAAACCACATTTCTGTTATAGCTTACAGTCATTGTGACTAAAAAATTTAATACTTTGGAACGTATTGATTGTACTTAAATTTTAATGTCTTTATTTTGTTGTAATTATTTCTTTTTTAAAGTAGTATTTTTTTTACTAACAACTTTTCAAACTTAAAACTTGATATACTTCTCTTAATAAACATACTCTGAAAATATATAATGTAAAGCTATTTTTGACTATCCTAAAAAGAACAAAATGTTGTCTAATTATCAAAGTAATGTTTAGTCACTGTTTCTTTATATTATACACACAAGTCTTATTCTGATTGTTTAAATCATTTATTCGTATAGTTTTTTTTTCTAAGAACAATAACTTTTTTGTTTTACCAAAAATTTACTACAAAAAAATTTCAAGACTTAAAAGTTTGGTGACAATAATCTTAAAAGAAATATAATTTTATAAAAATATCACTTAAAAAAGAAAAGAAACGGTATACTATAAATGTATAATAAGTTTAAATTTTGTTTGAAAAACCAAACTAATTCAAATATTATAATTTTTAAACTTAAAATCTTTCTTTTGCTCAAGTAACTAAGAAATTTATAGCTTCTATATTGTACTTTATAAGTGTGTAAGTGCAAAAATTTGTGTTACAACAGTCAAGCATTTCATTTTTATAAACTGTATAATGTTTTTTATTCGCTCCTATAAATAAAAAAATGATATTATATTTATGTTTCCTATGAATATGAAATACAAAACAAACAATAGTACGTTTCAATATTACCTTAAAAATGCTATGTTTTTCTCTTTAAACTTTATTGTAATTTTTATACATCTTTTAGTAATTACTGTGTATTTATTTCTATAAATTTCATTACCTTTTATAAAGTTTAAATACCAATAAAATGAAATCAAAAAGTTGTTTAAACTGAGTGTATTTAATTACTCAATCCAAATACTTTAATAGTTTATGTAATTATTAAAACAAGTGTAATTTGGCTAACTGTATGTTGTTCAAAGAGTTATGTTTAAATAACAATTATACAAAAAAATACAACATGCAAACGACGATGTTTTGCATTTTTATGAACACAACAATTTTTTTAGTAATTATTCATTATTTGTAATAATCCAGTGTTAAACTGATAGAATTATTCAATAAAGCTTATAAAAACAACGCATCAACGTTGCATCAGTTAATTGTTTGATTAGATTGTGAAACATAATACAACTGTCACGAGATAATTTGATGTTTATCACAGAGTGTCCTTAACATTCTAAATACACAATTACCTGAAATACTTATTATACAGATAATTAGTTGACAATATACATTTAACTACATTGAAACTAAAGTTATATTTGTTGTTTAAAGTGCTCTTATACAACAGTGTAACTAAAACATATTATTGAATGGGATAGTATAAATGTCAATTTGTTATTAAATTGCTTAGTAAGTTAAATAGTATGGTGTTCAGACTATTATTTATACCTTTTTTAATAAATTTATAAAACTTGTTAAAATGAACTAATAAAACTTTTACTATGAACCGTTAAGTAAAAGAGTAGTACATTTTTTTAAACATAGTTTTAACGACATTTAAAGATAATTTGTAATAAATTAGTTAAGCAGCTTAAAGTATGATTTAAATTTTCAAAATGTTCTCTATATAAATAAACTTTTGAAACTATTTAGAACAAAAGCAAAGTAAGCTAGCAACTTTATAGAACCTTGTTTAAAGTATAAATATTAGTTGTATAACAAAAAGATGTTGTTTCTCTTCTAAAGCACATTTGTTTAAACTTTGAAACTTAATAATGGACTTTGTATTTTATGAACAAGCTGCTGTGCTTTATGAGTTATATACATATTTCGGAAATCTTATTTACTATATAAAAATTAAACGCTTTTACTAATATATGTTTAATTAAAATAGTACTTTTTTCCAGTTGAAACTTAAACTTTGAACAATAATACACATTTTTAAGAGATAGTTTACACAAATTTTATATAACTAAAATAGATTATAAAAGTTTAAAATTCCTTCTATTTCAACTCTTAAATTATAAGACTAAAAAACAGCACAAATTCTATTTTTTTTAAGTTTTTAAGTTGCAAATAATAAGTTATTATAAAATGAATTTCTTTCAATAGTTAAGTCAGAATGAATTTAAAAATAAAATATCTTTATTCAACAAAATAAATTTTAATATACATTATTAGGATGCAAAGTGCATTAAAGTCATCACAAGGATATACGTATTTACTACAGCGTGTCCTCAAATGATAACGACATTAAACAAACATACACTTAAAATATTTGTAATTATATGTTAATAAACTGTTACTCCGTTTTTGAAAGTATTCAATAAAGCGTGTCCTAAAATGATAATATTAAACAAACATGAACTTTTAACGACTAACGCGTTTAATTAGTTGCTAATGAGCTGTAACTCTGTTAAATAAAACTTACAAAAATTGTTTTAATAATGTTAAATTTAAAAATCAAACAAATGTTCAACGTGTTCTTATTATAGTAATGTATATTTAATGCATAGAACAAAATATATTTAGTAAACTGGTTTTAAGTAAAAATAGAGATATAACCAATTTCAATATCGTATTTTTAATTCAAAATACAGGTATAAACAAAAGTTTTAACATATTTTACTTTGAAATAACTTTAATTTTTGTTTTAATAAGAACAGTTTGACTGAAAAGGATATATATAATTTTTAAGTTTTGCTTCAACATTCTGATATTGATAAAGTTGAAAATTTTGATTGGGTATTATTAAATACATAAAAAAAAACTTTAGTTCTTTAAAAAAAAAAACTAAATATTTACTGACTGCTTTAGTAAAATATATGTTTTATAAATAAAAACATTAAGTTTTCTAGTTATTAATTATTCTTTGTTACTTAAATAAAAATTACACCAAAGTTGGAAACGAGTTTCTTATAACAATATTTCACCATCAGCTAAATTTTAATCTGCTTATTTAAAAAAATATTTTCCATTGTCAATTAAGATGTTTGTAATAGCTTACAAATGTTTCTATAACGATGCTTGAGTTAAACAAACATATACTTGAAATACTTTGAACAATTCATATAGTTTATGTAAACTTTATGTAAGTAATAAAGATTTTTAAACTTTTTTCTATTAAAAGCATTTGCTATGTCAGCCGTAGGAGGTCTTAAGCTAGCTTTTAAAAGTGAAAAGAGCAATATGAAGTGTTTGTACAAAAATTCTTGAAATTTTTAACTTTTATCTGTTTGCTATTTTCCGTTATACGTAGTTCAAATTCAGTTACTAAGGCATGCAATTCATCCGTTTGCTCGACAATTTAGTTACAAATTTCGCCAAAATATGTTTTATTTAAGATGATGCTTGAAAACTATATCAAACACATCTTAAAACCTTAAAATCACGTACAAAGTGCAAAAAAATGATGCTTATCTAATTAAAAATTGATGAATATAAAATAATTACTATTAAGTCATAGTGACAGTATTTTTATGCTAAAGTTGGTTTAGGTAGGTAAATACTTTGAGTTTTTTTACTTTCATTATACAGCAAATTCACTAACAACGAATTTCCCTTTTTATGGAAACTTTTATCATATGCTACAAATTTGCTCTTTCGGTAAAAACTTCAAACTTTTCAAAAAAATCTCTCATATTTTTGAAATTTTTCTCACTTGCTCTAAAAACATATTTTTTTTTCTTTTCTCAACAAGGCTATAAAAGCCTTTTGAGCAGCAAATAGCATCACTTTTAGAATTTTGCGCTAGTAGTAATAGCTAGTTGTGAAGTTTTATTTTGGTGCTTTTTGTTATCGAGAATTTTTATGCAAGTTACGATGGTCGCTCAAAGCTACTAGAGCTTAGGTTTTATACTAAAGCTCAACACTAGAAAGTAGTATATAGAAGAAAAAGAAAACTTGCTGCTATATAACAAGTTTAAGTTGAAGATTTTTTTCCAACAGCTTGTTTTAGATGAACCAAACAAAACACTTCAATACTTTCGTTACAAGATCAAAGGTTGATACAAATTTTCGGAAGATGATTGCAAGAAATAATTTGTATGAGAAATTTAGTATCTTTCGTGTTGACGTTATTAGATGATTACATAATATTTAAAGATTGATTTGATAAGCTATTATTAAACAGTATGCTCACTTGTGTACATACGTGCATCTTGTCTTAAAACATCTTGTACTAATCTTTTTATGACGTCACAATGATCTTTTTCTGCAATATTTTGCTTTGACGACGCCGAAATTCTGGAAGAGGAGTGGAAGTTGTTGAAACGGAAGTAAAAAAGAAAAAGAAAACAAATTTAAAAGCAACATGCTGTTTTTTTTAAAATTGTTTTTTTAATTTGCTGCGAAGTGTATATTTTTGTATAGCGATATTGTATCTTTAATTTTCAAATGAATTGATTTGTCTTTTTTAAAAGTTAAATAAAGAAAATTTTGATTTTAAAAAATAGCTTATACTATTCTGATATTCTTTTTACAACAGTTTTTTCAAAAATTAGTTAAAGTTGTGTAGTTTTTTGGATTTTTTCATTTTTAGTAAAATTTTAATTTACAGTTGTTATGATATTTTCATAAAATATCGTATTTAGTAAATTTACATTGCTTAATATAAAATGTTTTCAGAATCGTTAGAAGAACTATAACAATAAAAAAACACAATCATTTGATGAATATTCATAAATTTTTTCTAAAGTAACTACAAATTTAATTTAGGCTAGTTAACTTAAGAATAAAATAATAAAGTTAAAACTGCTATATACAGTATTTGTTTTTCGTTTATACAATTTAATGTTACTTTTTAGAATAAAGATATTAGAGATTTTATTTATTTAATATAATAATAAAGTTACTAAAGTAGTTTATACACACCTTTAATTAAAAGGTATAATCCTAAACTTTGGATATAACCGGAATAAATAAAAGACTAATATTTAAAACGTTTATTTTTCTTTCTTTTACGAATAACTTTTTATTATTTAAGCTTTTTTAGTTTTGCTAAATTAAAATAAAAAATAGTCACACACCTGGTGATAAATACTGTTTAATAAAATACAATGTAACTTTAAAAAGGGGTGTGTTTTGTGGGTGTGTTTATAATAAATCAAAAAAAAGCATTATTTTTCGTTACTAATAAAAGCATAAACAAGTTTTAACATTTTGTCTACTCATTACTTTTTTTATCAGCTTAATTGTTAAAGTATATTGTCTGTCATTCCAAAATATACACAGTTATCAAACTTTTTTATTTAATTATTGAACCGTATAACAAAATTAAAGAAAACAATAGCATTTTGTACATATATGTCCAAAATCATTTAGTTTGCATTTAATAGCACATAAAGCTTAAGAATTTTTCCAAATATTAAAAAAACTGATTATACACTGCAACATTTGAAAATAGTAAACAATTTCATGATATCTTGCCAAAAATCAAAAGAATTTCGTGCAAAACTGTTTTTGTAAACAATTTTATAATCACCCACTGGTTTATTTAACTTAAACTTATCAAAGTTCTTATTATATGTAAGTTTTTTTATCAAATTATCAGAGTAATTATGTTTAAATCATACTTTTTATGTGTTACTAATAAATAAAAATTTTGTAAACATAAATAAACAAAAATGTGTGGAATGCGTAACAACTCATGATAATTTCAAAACATTTTAAAAGCATTTCTTCGCATTTTTGCTTTTAGCTGTAAGTTGAGTTAACTTAAAAGCTGTTACATTTACACGTTTATTTAGTATTACATTACTCAAACAAATGTTGTAAGGATTATTTTATGTCTAATTGTTGCAGTGCAGTTTAGACCTGAAAAATAACATAACTGATATAAGATTACTGCGTTAGTTTTTAAGGTCAGAAAATGCAACGTAAAAGCAGACACGTATTTTAGTTATAAGTCAGATTATTATATTGTTTTAATTATGAACTTAACATTTTAAAATATATAGAACATTTTTTAGCGGAAGGTAAAACGTGTATATATGCACAACCATTGTTAAGATATATATTTTTAAAACAATTTTTTTTTAATTTTTTAACAGCTAAGCTTTTACCAATAAAAATTCAAAGTTAAATAATACTTGAAATCGATAAAGTGAAGTTAACTGACCTATCATATAAGGTGTTTAAAAACTTAAAAAGATTAGCTGATTTTACTTAAAAGTTTTAAGTTAAACTTTACATCTTGTTGTTCTATATTAAATTTCAAAAAATTATTTTTCGTAACTTTGAGAAAAAGAAGAAACCTTTTACAACAAAAGAATAAAGTCCACACATAAAAGTTCCGAAGTTTAAACATGTGCTTTATGGTATATAGTCATTGTAACTTGACGGTTTTACATAATAATCTTAAATGACTTTATTTTTTATCTACATTTTTGAAATGATATAAAAACTTAATATTTTATTGTAAAGTAGTTTTTTAAGATCTAAAACTAAACTTAATTTTTAATTTCAAATTAAACTTATATTTTAAAAATGTAAAAATTTATTTTTATTACTGGCAAATTAATTATTACGTAATAAATAATTTACTTTCGTTCGAACTAATAATAAAGAACAAATATAAAAAATAATTACAATATAATTTAGTTTATCATCACACGATATTGTATAATACGTTCGTAACCAGGCATTTGCTTTAGTTTAACATATTGTTGAATTTAAATTTTACTAGTTGTCATATTAATAAATCCTATTACAAGATTATTATATGAAAATTCATTATTTTTGTTTTATTTCTGTTTAAAAACCTTTTATTTAAAGGGAAAACCCTTTCTCCAAAAAAAAGTACATCGACTAAGCAATATTTTAAATGTTTGCATCTCTAAGTTAGTGTTTTTCTAAATCGTTTTTTTTCATTTTCTATTTTTGACAAAATTAATATAAAAGTGAAAGTTTATTTTTGTATGATTAAAAGAACAATGACAGTACATACACCTCTATTATTTAAAAACACACGATTTTATGGTACATACGAAGTCAAACTGAATATATTATGCTTTCTATAAAGTAAGGCTGTAAAGTAAGAAAGTAAGTTTATCACGAATTTGTTTAGTTTGTAATAATTTTAATATTTCAAGTACTTGTTTATTTAATATTTGCATAAGTAAAAACACGTTGCATTAAACACTTCATTTCAAATCAATCAGTGTACTTAATAACTTTTCATATGCAAACATTATAAAACTATTTGATGCAACATTGACAGATTGCTCAAAAAAAAAAAAAACAACGATATAAAATTTTGAACAATGATTAGGTGCAAAAAACTACTAAGTTTTTTTAATAAGGAATTGAATATGTTAAAAAATTTTATTCTAGTGTATCTTATTTAAAATATCAAGTTAATTTTTTGTTAAAAAAATAAATCGTTATTTTTATCATATTTTTTACAAGTAAAAAAGTTTTCTATCAAACAACTTGTAAGTGTAGCAATACGAATACTTTACAAGTCTATCGACAATTGAATGTATAATGATAATCCGAAAGTAAAATATAGTTTAAGCAGTCTAAAGTTCAATTATATTTGTAATTTTTTTAAGTTATCTGAATTTCTATGATGTACTAAATGTAATTTATGTTTTTACAAATTGAACATTATTTTATCTTAACCAAAAAACATTGTCAAAATTTGATCATTAAATTATATCAAGTTTTAAAACTTTCCAGAACTTTTATCACTTTCATAATTAACCTGAAAATTTTGGTTAGCCAATTGTTTAAGTTACATAGTATTAGTTTTTAAGTATAATGCTTGCTAATTAAAATATAAAGTATTTATGGCTAGGGGTAAAATACTGCTTCACAAAAAAACCACAAAAAAATATCACAGTAGAAAATACAAAATTGTAAATTCACAATGACAACTTTGTTTAGCGGAAATATGGTTTGATTGATCAAACAAACGCGGCTTTCACAATAACGCTTTTAAATAAGTTTCCTATTTAATGGAAGATTTTCTCACTTGCCCTTGATTGAATTTTTGTTAGCTTATTTTTGAAGCGTCATAGCGGCGCTGTAAATATTATATAAGTAAATATTAAAAACTTTTGAAATTTTGTAAGGTTTTATTGATATAACACTGCTATTACAAACTTTAAAAACGTTGCTGTAAGCTGCTGCGTGAGCTTTTATTGCAAAAACTAAAACTTGATAGAGTGAGCCAATAAAAAAGGAGTTTTTAAAGCGAATAAAAATTATCAATATAGTTGTAAGTTTATTGAAAGCGCGAAATTGGGAAATTTAAGAACATTAACCACTAAAACCGTATTTCCGTTTCAATTTACAGTCATTGTGACATAAAATTTTAATGCTTTGAAACGTATTGATTGTGTTTAAATGTTAACGTAATTGATTTTGTTGTGATTGTCTTTTTTAAGCAGCTTTTTCACTACAATTTTTTAAACTAAAAACTTGATATACTTCATTCAATAAACATATTATGGAACAAAATTTCACGTTATTTTTGAATAAATTAAAATAAACAAAATGTTTTTTTAACTATTAAAGTAATGTTTAGTCACTGCTGCATTTTATTTTACACATAAGTCTTAATCTGATTGTTTATATTGTTTAGTCGTATAACATTTATACTCTCTAAGATTAATAAACTTTTTTGTTTTTCCGAAGAATTATTAAAAACAAAATTTCACAAGTAAAAATTTTTGGAAAATATTCTTAAAATAAAAATATTTCAATAAAAATAACACTTAAAAGAAGAAAAAAAAACGGAATACTATAAGTGTATAATATGCTGGAGTTTTGTGTGAAAAACCTAACTAATTTAATCATTAAAATTGTTAAACCTAAAAATATTTTTTCTTAAATTGTATAATGCTTTTTATTCGCTGCTATAAATCAAAAATAAACTTATATTTATGTTTCTTATGAAAATGAATTACAAAAAAACAACAGAACGTTTTAATAATACCTAACATATACTAAATTTTTCTCTAAAAACTTAGTTGTTATTTTTATATTTTTAGTTAATAATGTGTATTTCTTTCTATGAGTTTTATTACCTTCTATGAAGTCTAAACATCCATAAATTGAAATCAAAAAGTTGTTTAAACTGAATGTATTTGTTTACTCAATCCGAATACTTTAATTTTTTATATAATTATTTAAAGAAATGTTATTTGGATAATTTTAATTTAGATATACTTTTCAAACAACTATGACACAAAAACACATAAATTTGAATTTTTGCACTCAACAAATTTTTAGTAATCATTCAGTATATGTGCAAAATAAGCTTCAAACTGATCATCTTTTGTTGGTATCCCTTATAAAAACAACGCGTCAAGTTGCATCAGTTAATTGTTTGGTTAGATTGTGAAATATAATGTAATTGTCACGAGACAATTTGATGTTTACTACAGCGTGTCCTTAATATTCTAAATAAACATACATCTGAAATACATAAACACATATAATTATTTTGCAATATACTTTTATATTGGTTTTTTTAATGCTTTTGTGCAACAGTGTAATTAAAACGTATAATTGAATGGGAAAATATAAATGCTGCTTTGTTATCAAATTGCTTAGTCCGTTAAATAGTGTAGTGATCAGATTATTACTTATAATTATTTTATAAGTTAATACACTATTTAAAATTAGTTAATTAAACTTTTACTATAAACCGTAAAGTTAAAGAATAGTACATTTTTTTATACATAACTTTAGATACTTTGTAATAAATTAATTTAACAGTTTTAAAGTAAAATTTAAATTCTCGAAATATTTATTATAAACTTACTCTTTTTAAACTTTTGAAACTATTTAGCACAAAAACAAAGTAAGCTAACAACTTTATAGAAGTTTATATTCGATATTAATATTAATTATATAACACAAAATGGTTGTTTATGTCCATAAAATACACGCGTTTAAACTTCGAAGCCTAATAATGAACTTTGTACTTTATAAAATAGTTTCAGTACTTAATGAGATTTAAAATATTTTGGAAATCTTATTTTCTAAGTAAAATCAAACGCTTTAATAACTTTTAGTTTAAGCGTGCTTATTCAGTTTTAAGTTTTACTAAAAGAAAAATGTATCATTCCTATTTTATAAAAGATATTTTACATAATTGTAGTATATTTAAAACTTAAAATTTAAGTTTATTTGAACTGTTGTAAGTCAATTAATAAGGCGTAAGAGTAACTAAAACAGCAACGGTTCTAAATTTTCTAAATTATAACATTAATTTATTTTAGAAACTAGATCAGAATGATTTAAAGATTAAGTATGATTACTTATAAAATAAAACTTTTGATGTGCATTATTAGGATGCAAAGTGCATTAAAGTTATCACAAGGGTATATGTATTTACTACAGCGTGTCCTAAAATGATAACGACATTAAAAAAACGTAAACTCGAAATATGTTTAAATAGGTGTCAATAAGCTGTTACTCCTTTTGAAAGTATTCAATACAGCGTGTACTAAAATGTTACTGCTTTTAAACAAACATGAACTTAAAACGACTAACATGTTTAGCTAGTCGCTAATGAAATGTAACTTTGTTTAAAAAAGATTAAGATACAATTTTAATAATGTTCAGTTTGAAAACCAAATAAGTGTTAAAAATATTTCTTTAACAAAGTAAAATATGTTTAATACTTAGAGTGGGGAGTATTTAGTAAAAGAAGGAGATATAAACTATTTTAAAATGTTTTAATTCAAATTACTGGTTTAAATTCAAGTTTTAACATAATTTGCTATGAAATAAAAGTCATATTTAATTTTAAAGATTTATTTTTGTATAAATTAGAACTGTTTATAATGCAAAACAGTTTATATAATTTTCATGTATCGCTTAAACACTCAAAACTGATAGAGCTAGAAATTTTCTCTGATGAATTTTAGAACAAAATAAATGTTTTTTAACAGTTGTTTAAAAAGTTTACTGGCTGCTTGAATAAAAGTATATTTAATTAAAAAAAAAATAACTTTTTTAGGTAAAAAGTAACTTTAAGAACGATTTAGACTTAGTTTAACAACGAGCTTCTGGAAACAAATTTTTACAATTAGTAAAAATTTCATCTGCTTGTATCACAAAACATATTTCATTGTCAGTTGAAATGTTTGTAACAACTTACAATAAGTTTCTATAAACGATGTTTGGGTTATATAAACATATACTTGAAATACTTTTAAAAAATTCATTTTGTTTATGTAAACTTTACAAAAGTGACAAAAATTTTTGAATTCTTTCTGTTATAAAAATTTGCTATGCCAATAGTGGGAGGTCTTAAGCAAGCTTTTACAAGTCATAGTGTCAAAAACGTTTAAAAAAAAAAACTTTGTATATAAAGTGGGTGTACAAACATTCCAGAAATTTTTCCCTATTATCTATTTTCTATTTTTCGTTATACGTAGTTCAAAGGCAGTTACTTAGGTACGCAGCTTGTCTGTTGACTTGACAACTATACAATTTTCACAATTTTTACCATAAAGAGTCTTTATTAAAAATAAAAAAACTTAAAAAATTATTTTTTATATTTACACGAAGATTTTTAACTAAATTTCAAACTAATGTCAATGATTGAACTTTAAGAATTAATAAAATATGATTGCATTAATCAAACTAAAAATAAAGCTGTATTCATACACAAATTTTAATTTTAGTTAGTTAAACTTTTATAAGCTTGAAAAGCAGTAAAAATATTAATGTCAATAATTAGTGGAAACTTATTAATTTCTACTTGCAAGAAATATTTCCGTTGCAACGATTGACTAAAGCTAGTTTCAATAATTAACTGAAATAATAGTTTGCGATTATCACAGTGTACAACATAAAGTAACTTATAAAACTTCAGAACAAATGTAAAACTAAATATAACGCTTTCACGACTACAAAAATCCTGCAGTAAGTTTTGTGTATTTAAAATAATTTCAGAATAAATAATAAAGTCTTGTTCACCTTCTAAAGTCAGACCCGAAACTTTATGAATTAAACTTATTTGTTTATAGTTTTTACTTTTTAATAAAAAAAGTGACAAAAATTGTTTATTGAAAAAATTTTTAGTAAAATATAATTTTTCGAACTAAATGTGATGTTTATATTTCTTTATCACGTACAAAGTGCAAAAAGCTAATTAATTAAATAGAACTTTGAAATCATGACGCTTATAAATAAAAAAATATCATAAAGTCACAATGATCTTAAGTTTATACGGAAGTTTAGTTTATTTAATAAATATTTTTAACTTTTCCACTTTCGTTCACTTTTGATAAACAACTTCTTTTTATGGAAAATTTTGCTCCAAATGTACTATTTTGGTTTGATTGGTAAAAATTTTTAACTTTTCCACTAACACGCCAAGATAAATCTCTAATATTTTAAAAATTCCTCTCACTCTCTCCAAAAATACTCTTTTACGTTAAATCAACATTGCTGTAAAAAGTTTTTTTCTACAGCAAATAGAAACACATTCAGAATTTTTCACTAGTCAAAACAGCTAGTTGTAAAGTTCGACTTTGATGATTTTATTTTTGAGCATTTTTTTGAAAGGTATAATGGTTGTTATAAACTTCTAAAGCAGGCAGTTGGTGGTCGCGGGCCAAATTTCAAGTCTACAAAATCTTCGCGGGCCGCAGTTTTAATTTTAGTGACATTTGAATAATCTTTTGGTTTTAGTTTTAGTCACACTAGAGAAAAGTTTTTAATTTTATTCACCTTATCATTTTAAATGAATTTTAGCTATATATAGAATGCCTATTTAAATTAATATTTATTAAAATAAAAATTACATTGACTAATATACTTAAGTATTAATAAACTATGTACTTTTATAAATTTTTAATAAGTTAAACTTAATACTTTTTTAACTTTACTTACAACCTAATTCTCTATATAAAACCAAACTTGAAAGACAATTTATGGGTTACTTTTATATATTTGTTATATTATCAACCCGTTTTTTCATATTTCTAAGAATACTTACTTCAAAGAAAAAGTTGTTGTGTGTTAAATAGTTTACATTCTTTAAAAAATTTAGTAATTAGTTGACTTAATAAAATTAACACCTGTTTGTATTCCAGAAATCTAGAACAAATTCTTTAACATAATTAACTCTCGAATACTTAAATAAAATATCTTATTAGTAATTAGTCTTTTACATGGTTGCCACTTAAAAAACAAAAACGTCTGAGTTGTATCAAACCAGCCTAAGTTTATTTAAAGTTAAAAAAGCTAATAAATCGTAGAAAAAAGCTAAATCAAGCTTAAATACCTAGTAAAAATATCATCAAAAAGTATACAAAATGTAAGAAACAAGAAAAAACTACAATTAGTAAACTACACTACAGTCATAAAAACTATTCTGGGAATTAAAAGATTTCTTTAAAGTGTTTAAAATAAAAGTTTTACACACACCTGAGTTTTCAAGTTTTTAAAATAGCCTATTTGTGTAGCATCCTAGTTCACAACATAAAGAAATAACGAAAGTTATTAATAGTAAATAAACTACATGCCAAAGAAAATATAAGTCAGCTGGAATGGACAGTAAAGTTTCTTAAACAATTTTAACAAAAAGATAAAACTTAATTGAGTCATTAGCGAAATAGAAAAAACTTATTTTTTTTTATGCATTATAGCAATTTTTTATCTGCCATAAGAATATTGCATTTAAAAATATAAGACGAGCTACAAAAATAAAAAAACGTTAGTTAGGAGAGACGCGAGAAATTATTGCGAGAAACGATAATAAACACATAACCAAAGTCAGTTCCAACAAAGCACATGATTATCTTCAGTAACTACAGAATTATAAGAAAATTTTTTTTAAGGCAAGTTATAAAGTAGCAAAATTTATTATTTAAAATGAGATACCGTTTATAATTGAAAACTTATTTAAATATTTATGTTGGCAGTAATGAAAAACTTTTGTTTATTTTTTCAACAACAACAAAAAGTCGTATTTAGGAAATGCATCAAGGTTATAAAGTCGCATGAATCAAGTTAGGACTTTAATCAATATGTTAACATGAGAGTACTAATAGAAAAACTGTTGCGTTGCTCATGTGAGAATTTTTATTAGAGATGTTTTTACTAACTTTGACATTTTAATAGAATTTCTTGGTTTAGTTCCAACACGAAGCACAACAATCGGTAAATTTTTTAAGTAAAGGTGCAATGCACCAATACAAAGTTTTTAGAAGTTCAATTCCTTCTTTTATTTCTAGTTTAATGTGTAATTAAGGTTAAAAAGTGTCTTAAAAAATATATAAATATTAAAAAACACTGTTAAACTAATTTAATATATTTTTAGTAAAAAAATGTTTATTTGCTAAATTTTTTGTGTCAAATCGAAATTTCATTACTTTACATGTAAAAATTGTTTGAAATTCCAGGTTTTTTCAAAAATTCTCAAATTCAAGTTTTTTTCCAGAATTTTTAAGCATAAATTTTCAAGTTCAAAGCTTTTCCGGGATTCAAGTTTTTTGGCAACACTGATTGTTCACACTTAAATGTACACAATAATATAAATAATATTTTGAATTATATCAGCTGCAAGACTTAAATTTTTAACATATATTATAACTCAAACTAACACTGTGGGTTGAGCAAAACTTACATCATAAGTTTAATTTGCCACTCTTTTAAGCAAAAAAGCCAGCCTGAGTCAAAAAAAAATCCTGATATTTTTGTATACAATAAACAATTCTAGCCAAAAACTTATAAAATGACTTAGTTTGCCTGAGATTTGAAGTCTTCAAATAGTGATAGTCTGAGTGTGTGTCAATAATTAGTTGTTTATTTGCTTGAATTTGAACTATTTTGATTAACAATGTACAAACTTGATAAATTTACCATCCCTAAATCTAGTTTATATTAAACATGTAGCTCCAAAAAGCAGCAAATGTGTGTATTGATATGCAAGGCATAAAAGTTAACTTAGTTTGACAAAAACAATATCTGAAAAATAAAAATGTATACCTAACAAAAACTATAATAATTTATGTTATATATATTATTTTAAATGTGTCTGAA
>NW_028139522.1:35225-66384 GCF_965202585.1 Thalia democratica
GAAATGACACTTTAGTTAATTACTGTGTATTACTTTTGTACAAAATAGAAAACACTTGCACTTAGTTTATTTAATAAATAGGTTTTATATAACTAACTTATTAAATTTAAGCACTCTTTACAATCTTTTTTTAGATAATTACTTGCTGTTGTAGAAAAAAAGCTATTATGAAACTCAGAAAAATATCCTGTTAGAATGCTTATCTGTCTTTTTCTCATCTTTAAACTAAAACAGTAATTTCTTTTAATTATTTTTAAATGTTATACAGAGACTTAAAACCAAACTAATCAATTTAAATCGAATTACCGAAAAAAATTTAACTTGAAATATATTTTTGCTCAGCGGGCCACATTTACATGCTCGCGGGCCACAAAATTTTCTTTTGTGGGCCGCATTCCATTCAAAAAAATAACGTGCTCGCGGGCCGCAGATTTACCCTTTGCGGGCCGCAGTTTGCCGACCCCTGTTCTAGAGCCTAGGTGTTATAAAAAAGCTCAACATTAGTAAAACGATATAGAAAATAGAAAGTTGCTTCTATATACCAGTTTCAGTTGAATTTTTTTTTTCTACAAATAGTTAGTTTTATATGAAAAAACAAAAGACTATTGTTCTTTCGTTACTATATCATCGGTGGATAAAAACATTTCAAAGATGATTGCAAAAAATAATTTGCATGAGGAGTTTTGTATCTTCAGAGTTGACGTCATTAGTTGATTACGTAATAATAAATACTGTATTTTAAAAACATATCACAAACTGTGCGTTTACTAATGCACATAGTTGCATTTTCCCATAAAACTAACTAGTCTTTTTATCACAACTAGTTTTAATGGCTTCTTGTACTGAATTCTTTTTGACGTCACCATGATCTTTTTCTGCAATATTTCGCTTTGATGACACCGAAATTCTTGAAGAGAAACGGAAATTGTGAAAGTGGAAGAAAAAAGAAAAAGAAAACAATTTTATAAATAATATGCAGTTTTTGTTAAAACTGTTATTTTAAACTTTGCTAAAAAGTGTATAATTTTGGGTAGGGAAACTTTACCTTTATTTTCATAAAAAAATAATAAGTTTGTTTTAAAATTTAAAAGAAGAAAAAATTGATTTTAAAACATAATTTTTACTGTTCTGATATTCTTTTGACAAAAGTTTTTCAAAAATTGTTTAAAATTGTGTAGTTTTTTTGACTTTTCTTATTTTTAGCAAAGTCATAATTTACGGCTGTTATGATATTTTTATAAAATATCGTATTTGGTAAGTTTACATTGCTTAAGATAAAATGTTTTTTTTTTAATTTAAATTTTTTTATAATAAAAGAAAACATAGTCAATTGATATATGTTTAATAAAAAAACTTTACAGTAACTAAAAATTTAGTTAAAGCTGGTTAACTTAAAAACTTAATAAATAAATTTAAAACTGCTAAAAATAGCATTTGATTTTTGTTTATGCTATTTAATGTTATAAATAAGAATGCAGGTATTATGGATTTTATCGAATAAATATAAAAATAAAGTTAATAAAGTAGTTTAAACACAATTAAAATTACAATGTATACGCCTAAAACTTTGGATATAACAGGAATTAATTTGAAAACAATTTTTTTAAATCTTTAATTTTTATTTTTAAACTTTTATTGCTAACTTGTTTTAGGTTAAGCTTTTGGAATTTTGCTAAACTAAAAGAAATAAATAATCAATAACCTAGTGATAGATAACATTAAACAAAATTTAATGTATTTTAAAAAGAGGTGTGTTTTTGGTGGGTGTGTTCTTTATAAAGACAAATAAAAACTTTCTTTATCGTTACTAATAAAGGCATAAGCAAGTTTTAAAATTTTGTATACTATTTACTAGTTGTTTAATCAGCTCACATTTGAAAGTATAAATTATGTCGTTATAGCAGACATGTATTTTATTTTAATCAGACTATTACTTTGTTTATTTTTTTTATTTAAAACTTAAAAATATAAGGATTATATAAAACGTGCATGTGTTTATATGCACAACCACTGTTAAGATGTATATTTTTTAAATAATGTATTCAAAATTTTAAAAGCTTAGCTTTTAAAAATATAAATTTAAAGGTAAAAAATACTTTAGTTTGACAAAGTGAAATTAAGCGACCTTTCATGTAAGGTGTTTAAGAAGTTTAAAAGTTAAACTGTTTGTACTTAAAAGTTTTAAGTTAATATAAAAATTACTGTTGTTGTACTATATTAAGTTAAGAAAATTAATTCTTCGTAAATTTGAAAAAAAAAGAAAACTCTAACAACAAAAGAACGAAGTCCACATATAAAAGTTTAAAAGTTTAAACACGTGCGTTATAGTAAACAGTTATTGTGACAGTGAATCGTCATTGTGACTTGATTGTACTACATAGCATAATTAGACGACATTAACTTTTTATAAAAATTTTGGAGTTGATAAAAGAAATAAAAAACTTGAAAAGCTTGTTTTTAAAAAAACTCTAAAATTAAACCTGATTATTTAAGTAATAATTATTTCGAATCTTTTCTGATTTCATAATTAGTAGCAAATATTTTTTTTTTGATAATCTAAAGCCTTAAAATGTGAATTATAGACAAACGAAGGTTTACAATAAATTCTTAACCAAGCATATGTTTTTAATAAAATTAATGCTTATAAAGTTAAACCGCAGTTTATGTTTATTAATTGAGATAATTAAAGAGCTTATTATTAAACAAGTAAAAGAAAGTTTAGAATTTTTTTTATTTTCAAAATTCAAATTCTCTAACCAAACGAAAAAATTGAAAAAAAAACATTAACAAGTACATTAAGAATTATACCCTGTAAGTGTTTGTATGCTTAAGCTGAAGTTATCTATTTCATACTGCCTTTTTTTAGTTTAGATTTAATAAGTATAAACGTTTAGTAAAAGTAAAAGTTAGTTTTGAAACCGCAGGATAAAAACACAATCACATCATAAACCACTTGACTATTGAACAAAACTAGAATTTTAAAATATGTACTAAGCCGAATTACAGTAACCTCTCGCATCTTTACGCACTCGTGACGTTACGCACTCTCGTTTAGTTACGCTTAATCGTTCGTTCTTAATAATTCAAAAAATAAAAATTTTAATTTCTTTAAAAATTGCACAAATTAAGTTTATTGTATATCTCTAATTTTAAATATGTTTTTAAACGCTAATTCACCTCTCTATATCTTTAGATTTTGTAAACTTATGTTCCTTAACTAATTGATAAACATTTAGTTATATCCTAGTATATCAGAAATATTGTTAACAATAAGAGATTAAAATACAATTCTGAAAGAAATATGATTGTGTTAAACAATGAAAGTATTATGAAATAATGAGAGTTTAAAACACAAACAAATACTATAGCACTCGTGCCCTATATATGAATAAACATCTAAGAGAGAAATCTTCTTAGGAAAAAGTATAGCTTTCCTTTATAACTTAGGTGTCTTAACACCCCTCCGTATATTTAAATTTTTTCGCAGTTAATCACCGGTGAAATTTTAACATTATTAAAATTCGATCGGTAAATTGTATCAAGTTTAAAAACTTTTATGACTTTTATTACTTTTGATAAATAACCTGTAAAGTTTGCTTAGGTAATTGTTTAAGTTATTTAAAACAATTTTTTCAAGTATAATACTTGCTTATTAAAATATCAAATATACTTGACTAGGGGTAAAAGTCAAAATAAAAGACAATGACTGCAGTAGAAAGTACAAAATTCTAAATTCACAATGACAATGAATTTTAGCGGAAATATGGTTTGATTGTTCAAACAACGCAACTTTCATACTAACGCTTTTCAATAAATTACCAACTAAATTGAAAACTTTACCACTTGTTTTATTAGTTTGTTTTTAAATCGTAATAGGGGCACTTTTAACACTTTTAAAATTGTATGCTAGAAGCATCAGCTAGCTCTGAGTTTTAATTATATAACACTGCAAGGATACGTTTTAAAAACGTTGCTGTAAGCTGTTGTATGAGCTTTTATTGCAGCAACCAAAACTTGAAAGAGTAAGCCAATAAAAAGCGCGCTTTTAAATCGAATGAGAAAATTATCCATAAAGTGGGAAGTTTATTGAAAGCGCGAAATTGGGAAAATTGAGAACATTTACCAATAAAACCGCATTTCCATAATAGCTTACAGTCATCGTGACTTTAAAATTTAATATTTTGAAACATACTGATGGTATTTAAATTTTTAAATTCATTGATTATGTTGTGATTGTTTTTTTTTAAAGAGATTTTTTTTTTCACTAACAACTTTTCAAACTTAAAACTTAACATATTTCTTTTAATAAACATAGTATAAAACAAAATGTCACGCTATTTTTGACTATCCTAAAATAAACAAAATGTTTTCTTTTGTTCAAAGTAATGTTTAGTCACTGTTGCATTATACTTCACACAAGTCTTAATCTTTTTTATATTGTTTTATATTGTTTAGTCGCATAACGTTTTTTTTTTCTAAGAATAATAACTTTGTTGTTTTTACCGAAAATTATTACATACAAAGTTTCAAGAATAAAAAGGTTTTGAAAATAATCTAAAAAGAAAAAATATTTAATAAAAACAACACTTCAAGAAAAGTAAAGAAACGGTATAATATAAATGAAAAATAAGTTTAAATTTTATTTAAAAAACCAAACTATTTTAAACATTAAAATTTTTAAACTTTAAAACTTTCTTTTGTTCAAGTAACCAATATATATTTTATATATTGTACTTTACAAATGTGTGAAAGCAAAATTTAAGTATACACCATTCAAGCATTTTATTTTCTTAAAATGTACTCGAGGCTACAAATCAAAAATAAACTTATATTCATGTTTCTAATGAAACGAAATACAAAATAAACACTATTATGTTTCAATATTAAGTAGCAGATGCTATGTTTTTTTCTAAAATTTATTGATATTTTTTTTATTTTTTAGTTATTACTGTGTTTTTATTTCTAAGAATTTCACTCCCTTCTATGTAGTTCAAATATCCATAAAATAGTATTAACAAACTGTTTAAACTGGATGTATTTGTTTACTCAATCCAAATACTTTAATTTTCATGTAACTGTTAAAACAATTGTGATTTGACTAATATTATATATATGTTGTTCAAACAATTATGTTTAAAACCAGTCATACAAAAAAAATATTAAAATTAATGTGAACCACGATGTTTTGCATTTTTATGCACACGACATTTTTTTTTTTAATTATTCAGTATATGTCTAAACTGAGTGTTAAACTGATAGCTTTCATTTGATAAAGCTTATAAAAACAACGGGTTAACGTTGTATCAGTTAATTGTTTGACTAGATTGTGAAACATAATGCAACTGTCATGAGACCATTTGATATTCATTACAGCGTGTCCTTAACATTTTAAATAAACATATACCTGAAGTTCTATAACACTGATAATTATTTGACAATATACTTTTAACTACATTGAAACTAAAGTTATATTTGTTGTTTAAAATGCCTTCATACACCGATATAATTAAAACGTATAATTGAATGGAAAAACATAAATGTCTGTTATCAAATTGCTTAGTCCGTTAAATAGTATGGTGTTCAGACTCTTACTTAAAATATTTAAACAAATTTTAAAAAAACATTCAAAATAGATTTTAAAACTTTTACTATAAACCGTGAAGTAAAAGAGTAGTGAACTTTTTTATACAAATTTTTTTTTTTATTTTAAGATATTTTATAAAAAATTAGTTAAGCAGTTTCAAAGTAAAATTTAAACTCTCGAAATTTTTATTTTAAACTTACTCTTTTTAAAACTTTGAAACTATTTAGCACAAAAGCAAAGTAAATTTACAAGCTTAATTTTATAGATGCTCGATAAGGTATAAATACTAATTATATAACACAAAATTGTTGCTTATGTTCATAAATTAGACGTGTTTAAACTTTGAAACTTTATAACGGACTTTGTACTTTTTAAAATAGTTTCAGTACTTTATGAGTTTTAGAAATGTTTTTGAAATCTTATTTTCTAAGTAAATCAAACGCTTTAATAACTTTTAGTTTAATCGTGCTTTTTCAGTTTTAAGTTTTTACTAAAAGAAAAGTATATCACTCCTATTTAAAAAAAATACTTTACAAACTCTACATAACTGTAATATATTTGAAATTTAAACTTTGAATTTATTTGAACTATTGTAAGTCAATTAATTAATTGTAAGAGTTATTTTAAGTTAACTTTATTTTACAAACTAGATCAGACTGATTTAAAAAAAAAATTATGATTACTTAAAGAAAAAAACTTTTGGATGCAAAGTGCATTAGAGTTGTCATAAAGATTTACGTATTCAATGCAGCGTGTCCTAAAATGATAATATTAAACAAACATATTTGAGATGAAACGAACTTGAAATAACGTTTGCTTAGTTGCAAATGAGCTGTGACTCTGTTTAAAAACATTTTAAGATTAATTTGTTGATATTTAGTTTAAAATTAAAAAAAAAAAATTTATTTATTACAAAAATATTTTTATTTAAATACTTAAAAGTAAAGTGTAATTAGCAAAATAAAAGTATTTATAAAAAGGAGATATTAGTAGTTTTAGCATCGTTTTCTATTTTCGAAATAAAGGTTTAAAATTAATTTTCAACACATTTCACTCTAAAACATAGGTCACTTTTACATTTTAACAATTATTTTTGTTTAAATTACAACAATTTAGATTGAAAAAAAAGATCATAAAGTTTTCATCTTCTGCTGTAACATTCTAATACCGATTGAGCTAATCGTGTTTGATGATTAATTTTTTAAACGAAATAACATTTAAAAAAAGTCATTTTAAAAATTTACTGACTATATGTATAGTTTATTGAACGACAATAAAAGACGCTCAAAACTTTTTGTCCTAGGACATGGTGCACAAAGAACCTTTTGGTTATCAAGTCGAAGACCTCTGATACCTTTTTACTTCTTGTCCAAGACTACTTAGGTAAAAATATAAAACAAACAAAAATAATAATTTTTTGATTTAATAGTTAGTTTTGTTACTTTGAGAACAAATTAAAATAAGTTTGATAACAAAAGTTTTTGGAAACAAAACTTCACCGTAACCAAAAATATAGCCTACTCATATCAGGAAAAAAACGTTGAATTGTTAACTGAAATGTTTGTTATAACTTAAATTATTTTTTTATAAACGTAGCTTGGGCTATGCAAACATATACTTGAAACACTTTGAAAATGTTTATTTAGTTTATGTAAACTTTATGTATGTAACAAAGATTTATTTTTATTTTTTTCTATTGTTAGCATTTGAAATGTCACCGGTTGAAGGTCTTAAGCAAGTTTTAACAATTAAAAAACGCTATTAAACAAACTTTTAATATAAAGTGTTTTCACAAAAATTCCACACATTTTTACCTCTTCTCTATTTGTTACTTTCCGTTATACGTAATTCAAAGGCAGTTACTAACAACTTTACATACATACAACTTTATCGTTTACTTGACAACAAATAAACTTTCACAACTTTTACAATAAAAAAGTTTTTTTTTTTCAATCTAAGCGAATAAACTATAAATTTCGATACACTACATTTAAAACAACTAAAAGATAAGCTGTTTTTGAGTAATCATTTTAGCTTTAGTTCATTGACAAGATTGATTAACATTTTAAATTTTTACGTATTTTCATCTGTAAATACTTATTATTATCTACGCTTTGAAATATAATTTGACACAACTGACTAAACTAATTTCATTATACTTAAACACTTTCTAATTTTATAGTCTTCAATTATCACATATATATAATATTTGTCAAAAAATGTAGCAATAGATGTAATGCTTTTCGGCTACATAATTTCCGCATTAAGTTTTGTGTATTACAATTATTTTGAAAATAAATTAATTAATCTAGTCTACGTTCAAAATTTATATCCGAAATTTTATAAATTTTATTTTATTTGTTTAAAGTTATACTACTTTTAATAAAAAGGTGACAAACATTGTGTATTGAAAAAAAGCTTTAGTTTAATACTTTAGTATAATACATAATGTTTATAATTTTCATTATCACGTACAAAGTGCAAAAAGCTCATGAATAAAAAATCTTTAAAATCATGACGCTAATGAATAAAAAATATTATAAAGTCACAATGACTTTAAGTTAATGCGGATGTATGGTTTGATTGGTTAATATTTTAAACTTTTCCACTTTGGTTCACTTTTAACGAACTTCCCCTTTTTATGGAAAACTTTCTCATTTGCTCCAACTGTGCTCTTTTGGTTTGAATGCTAAACATTTTCAACTAAAACCACCACTAACGCGCAAATATATCTCTCATTTATTTGTAAATTTCTCTCACTTGCTCAAAAAATACTCTTTTTTTCTTCAGCTTGCTCAGTAATAGTATAAAAGCCAGTTCAGTAGTAAATAGTAACACTATTAGAATTTTACGCTAGTAGAAAAAGCTAGTTGTTTAATGATTTTTGTTTTCGATAATTTCTTTGCAAGTTACGATGGTCGCTCAACACTGCTAGAGCTTAGGTTTTATACCGAAGCTCAACACTAGAAAATAGTATATAGAAGAATAAAAACTTGCTGCTATAAACCAGCTTAAGTTGAAGATTATTTTTCAACAAATTGTTTTAGATGAACAAAACAAAACACTTCAATTCCTTCGTTAGAAGATTAACGGTTGATACAAATTTTCCAATGATGATTGCAAGGAATAATTTGCATGAGGAGTTTTGTATCTTTCGTGTTGACGTCATTAGATGATTACGTAATAGTTTAAGCAATGTTTCAAAAATTATTACAACAGTACGGTTATTAGTGTACATGAATGCATTTTGTCTTTAAACTAACTTTTTACAACAATTAGTTTTAATGACTTCTTGTAATAATCTCTTTATGACGTCACAATGATCTTTTTCTGCAATATTTTGCTTTGATGACGCCGAAACTCTGGAAGAGAAGCGGGAATTGTGGAAGCGAAATGAAAAGAAAAAGAAAACGTTTTGAAAATAATATGATGTTTTTGTTTAAATTTTTTTTATCAATTTGATAAGAAGTGTATATTTTTGTGTAGCGATACTGTATCTTTAATTTCATAATGAATTGATTTGTCTGTTTTGAAAGTTATAAGAATAAAACATTGATTTTTAAAAATTATTTATACTTTTCTAATATTCTTTTTACAACAGTTTTTTCAAAAAATAGTTGAAATTGTGTAGTTGTTTTGAATTTTCTCTTTTTTAGTAAAATTATAATTTACAGTTGTTATGATAGTTTCATAAATTATCGTATTTGGTAAAATTATATTGCTTAAGATTTTATTTTGAATAGTTGCAATTTAAAAAGAAAAACAGTTAACTGATTTGTATTTATAAAAAATCTTAACAGTTAATTAAAATTTTGCTAAGGCTGGTTAACTTAAAAACTTAATAAATAAAGGTAAAAAATGCTAAAAACAGTATTTGTTTTTGTTTGTGCAATTAATGTTATTTTTTAGAATACTTATATTGTAGATTTTATCTAAATGATATAAGAATAAAGTCACTTAATAGTTTTAACACATTTACATTTGAAATGTATAAGGCTAATACTTTGAATATAACAGGAATAAATTATAAATTAATATTTAAAATTTTTAATTTATTTTCCTTAACTTTTATGGCTAACCTTTTTTAGTTTAAGCTTTTTTTAATTTACTAAATATGTTTACAATAAAATCAAATAAAAGCAAACATTTTCGTAGCTATTAAAGGTATAAGCCAGTTATAAAATTTTGTCTACTATTTACTATTTTTTATAAGCTCATTTTTGGAAAGGTTAACGTTTGTTATTCTACAAAATTAAATGTTATCATTCTTTTTTATTTAATTTTTTAACTGTATAACGTAATCAAAGAAAAAACAAACATTTTATAGGTTAAAGTAGTAGGTTCAAACTTAATGTGAATAACTTTTTAAATTTTAATAATAAAGTTTCTTTCAAAGTAGTATTGTACAATTATTATTTTTATAAATAAATTGAGTATTAATTTAAATCATCTTTCATTTATTGAAATAGAAGTTTAGTTGATCCGGAAGTTAATATTAAAAAAAAATATTAATTATTTTTTACTGATATAAGAAAGTCTACTGAGCTATTTTGTTAAGTTTTATTTATGTATAGTACCTTACGCCGAATATTAAACTTGATTTGGCTATTTTATGTTAAAAAATTATCGACCTGAATTACAAAATATGTTATATACCAATATTGTAGATGATATGTTATGAAATTTAGTAATTATAATAAGATATGCAAAATATTTTTTTGTAAGTCTTTTTGCACTAAAGTTGCAAATTTAACAACGATAATTACACTGGTGTCTAAGAATAATGATAAAATCAGAAAAAAAGTGAATACATAACTAAAATTATTTTGAGTTGTTAAATGACATGACTTTATTTAATTATCAATGTACATAACATATACATTTTTGTAAATACTATAAACTTTTCTCTTATTCACTTGTTAAAAAAAAACTTTTTTTGATCAATTATCTTATCTTTATGTTTTTAAACAATTTTGATTGATTCTAAAATCAATCAGTTTATATTTAATAGCACATAATAAAGCTTATGAATTATTTCAAATATTTAAAAAGAGATCATACATTGCAAGATGTGAAATAAGTAAACAAACTTATGATATTCTGACATAAACAAAAAAAAAAAAAGATTTGGAAACTGTTTTTTAAAAACAATTTTAATACCACCCACTGGTTTATTTAACTTTGACTTATCAAAACGAATTATCTGTAAGTTTATTTAGTATCACATTATCACAGTAATATTTTAAAGTCATACATTTTATGTGTAACTAATAAAAGAAGACTTTGTAAACATAATTAAACAAAAATTAGTTGAATGCGTAAACAATTTATGATAATTTAGAAATACTTTAAACGCATTTTTTTAAATACTTCAGTTAACTTAAAAGCTGTTACACTTATAATTGTATTTTTGATAACACTACTATAATGAATGTTGTAAAGACTATTTTATGTCTAATCGTTGCAGTGCAATTGAGACCTGAAAAAACAGCAAAATATAACGTAACTGATGTAAGATCATTGCATTAGTTTAAAAAATCAGAAAATATAACGTTAAAACAGGCATTTATTTTAGTTTTAGGTCAGATTATTACACTATTTTATTTTTGAACTTAACACTGTAAAATTTAAAAAAAATTATAAAAAAGTGCATGTATGTGTATACACAACTACTGTTAAAATATGTTTTTTAAAATAATGTTTTCAAAAAGTTTAACAGCTTTGCTTCTAACAATAATAATTCAAGGGTAAAAATACCTTAGTTTTATAAACTGAAGTTAACTGAACTATAATGTAAAGTATTTAAGAAGCTAAAAACTAAAATAGTTAGACTGATTTTACTTTAAAGTTTTAATAAAAATTTTTAATTTGTGTTTTTTATTTAGTACCAAAATAATTCTACGTAACTTCAAAACAAAGAATAAAACTTTCATATAAAAAGAACAAAGTCAAAATATATAAGTTCCAAAGTTTTTAAACGTGTGTTTTGGTAAACAGTTATTGAGACCTGACAGATTTACATAACAATCGTATATGACTTTACTTTTTTTCTGAATTTTTATGATGTACTAAATATAAGTTATGTTTTTACAAATTGAACATCGTTTTATCTTAAGCAAAATCATTCAAAATAAACGTATTTAAAGAAGTTTTAAAACTATAAAATTATGAAGCAATAAAAAAAAAGATTTGTTCCAAAAGGATAGACTTTTGAAATAGAACTGATATCGGCTTATGTGTTAGACAATAATACAACAGCAGATAAAAAAAAAATTCTGACAAATTATAACTAATTATAAGAAATCTAATAACTTAACTTGTTACGTTGTTTATTTACTTAACAAAGCTAGTTTTTAAATTTTGTTTAACTAGAAAAGCGACTGAGAAAATCAAAAAAGTATGTAAAAAAAAATTAAATTAAAAATGAAAATAGTTCACAGTTCGTTATATCTTGTGAAAGTTATAAGATTATTAAGATTTGATCATTGAATCATATAAAGTTTTAAAACTATCAAGAACTTTTACCACCTTTCATAAGTAACCTGAAAATCGGCTTAGCTAATTGTTTAAGCTACATTGAATTAGTTTTTCAAGTATAATGCTTGCTAACTAAAATATAAAGTATACATGATTAGGGGTAAAATACTGCTTGAAAATAAAAACTACAAAAACAAAGAAAGTGTGCAAAGTAGAAATTACAAATTATAGTTTCACAATTAAAATGTACATCAGCGGATACTCGGTTTTATTAATCAAACAAACGTAATTGCATACTAACACTTTCAAATAAAATTCCAACTAAATTTAAAACTTTCTTACTTGCCTATGTTAGACTTTTATAATTGGTTCATTTTTGAAGCGTCATAATGGCGCTATAAATATTGCACAAGCAAATATAAACAATTTTAAAGTTTTATGCTAGTAGCAGTATATGGAGCTTTATCAATATCCTACTACAAATTTAATAAAATTTCTGTAAGCTGCTGCATGAGCTTTTATTGCAGCAACCACAACTTGGTAGAATGAGCCAATAAAAAACGAGGTTTTATAGCGAATGAGAAAACTATCAATAAAGTGGAAGTTTATTGGAAGCGCGAAGTTAAGAAATTTGAGAACATTTACCAATAAAACGCATTTCCATAATAGCTTACAGTCATTTTGACTTAAGAATTTAATATTTTGAAACATATTGATGGTTTATAAATTTTTTAAGTCATTGTTTATGTTGTGATTTTTTCTATTTTTAAGCAGTATTTTTATTTCACTAACACTTTTCAAACTTAAAACTTTATATACTTATTTTAAAAAACATACTATGAAACAAAATTTCACGCTATTTATGACTATCCTAAAAAAAACAAAACGTTTTCTAATATTTAAAGTAATGTTTACATACTGTTGCAACATATTATGCACACAAGTCAAAATCTCAGTTTTATATTGTTTAGTCGTATAAAATTTTTATTTATAAGGTTATTAACTTTTTTGTTTTCGGAACATTTATTAAAAACAAAATTTCAAAACTAAAAGGTTTTTGAAAATAATCTTAAAAGAAAAATAATTTAATAAAAATTACACTTGAAAGAAAAAAAACGATGTACTTTAAATGCGTAATATGTTTAAATTTTATTTGAAAACAAAACTATTTTAACATCAAAATTTTTATACCTAAACATTTCTTTTTTACAAATAACCAAAAAAATTATAGCTTATATATCGTACTTTAAAAGTGTGTTAGTGCATAAACTAAGTATTACCACAGTCAGGCATTTTATTTTTCTAAATGTATAATATTTTATTTGCTGCTATAAATAAAAATAAACTTATCTTCACGTTACTCATAAAATTGAAGTACAAAACAAACAACAGTACGTTTTAGTTGTACCTAAACGATACTACTTTTTTCTCTATAAACTTTATTGTTGTTTTTTATATTTTTCAGTAATTACTGTGTATTTATTTCTATGAATTTCATTACCTCCTATGAAGTTCAAATACCCTTAAAATGGAATCAAAAATTTGTTAAAACTAATCGTATTTGTTTACTCAATCCGAATACTTTAATTTTTATGTATTTATTAAAACAATTGTGATTTTGCTAAATGTATAAATGTGTTGTTCAAACAGTTATGTTTAAAAACAATTAAACAAAAAAGTACAACATTAGAACGAAGATGTTTTAAATTTTTATGCACACAATAACTTTTTTAGTAATCATTAAGAATTTGTACAAATTGAGTATTAAACTGATCATCTTTTGTTGGTATCCCTTATAAAAACAACGTGTCAACGTTGCATTAGTTAATTGTTTGATTAGATTGTGAAATATTGTGCAATTGTCACGAGATAATTTGATGTTTATTACATCGTGTCCATAACATTCTAAATAAACATACATCTGAAATGCTATAATATAATTATTTGAATAAAAGTTTTCACATTTAAAAAATTAAAATTATATCTAATTTTGTAAATACATAAAAACAGAAAATAATAGTTTATTACTAAACTGCTTAGTCCCTTAAATAGTCTATTGTTTAGATTAATATTTATATATAATTAGAGAAATTTTAAAATTTTTAGTTATGAATTATTATAGTTTTATATTAACTTTTAAGAAGTAAAACCATTATATTTTTGTTTCTACACAACTTCGAGTTCCTTTTAAGATGTTTTGTAGCGGATAAGTTAAGCAGTTTTCAAGTAAAATTCTCGAAACGTTTATTAAAAACAATAACTGTTTCAATTTTTTAACTACTAAGCCTAAAAACAAAGTAAGCTAACAACTTTATATAAGCCTGTTTAAGGTATGAATATTAATTATATACCAAAAAACTGTTATGTTTGTTTATAGCACACACATTTTCAAACTTTGAAACTTAAAAACAGACTTTGTACCTTACTAAATATCTGCTGTACTTTATGAGATGTATTTCATGTTACTATTTTAATAATATTTTAGTAATCTTAATTCCTTAAAAAACGTCAAACGCTTTAAATATGGTAAGAAAATATTTAGTTTTTACTTTTGCTTAAAAAAAACGTATTTTTTGTATATGAAGCTCTTTACAAGATTTATATAACTAAAATAGATTTTAAAAGTTTAAAACTTAAATTTAACTGCCATAATATTAATTAATAATTTGTTAGATTAACAAAGAGCAACGGTAATCTTAATAAGTATGTTATGTTGTAGAAAAAGAGTTATTTTAAAACAGTTTTGTTTTCCAAACTTGATCAGAAAGGATTAAAAAAATGATGTATGGTTGGTTAAATATAGTAAAACTTTTTAAAAATTCAGGATGCAAAGTGCATTAAAGCTATCACAATAGTATACGCATTTACTGTAGCGTGTTCGAAAATGACAATAAACAAACATATGCTTTTAACTAGTAAGATGTTTAATTAGTTACCTATGAGCTATATCTCTGTTTGAAAATAGACAAAGATGATAATATTGATATTAAGATTAAAAATAGAATAATAGTTTTTTTTTTTTTCCTATATTAGTTAAAAATGTTGAATACTTAAAAGTGAAGTACGTTTAGTAAAATAATATATAGGAAAAACTAGAGTTATAAGCATGTTTAATATTGTTTTTTTCAAAATACAGGTTTAAACTAAAGTTGTAACATATATTATTTTAGAATCACTTTTACTTGTAAATTTACATTTTTGTTCAAATTAGAACAGTTTAGATTGAAAAAAACGTATATTTAATTTTCAGGATTATCTTCAACATTACAATACTAATAGAGCTAAACGTTTTAAATGGGTATTTTTTTATACAAAACAGTAGTTTTTTTTCAATTCAAAAGTTTTTTTGACTGCTATAGGTATGTTTATTAAATAAAAACATTAAAATTTGGAATTATTAAGTATTCTTTGTTAGTTTAAGAACAAAATTAAACCAAATTAGGTTACGAGCTTTTGGAAACTAAATTTCACCATTAGTAAATTTTTATTTGCTTATATCGTAAAACATGCCTCATTGTCATGATATATACTTCGCTTATGACTTGAAACAATTATTTTTGTTCAAATTAAAACAGTTTAGAATGCAGAACAAGAATATTTATTTTTCATGCTTTGCTTTAACTTTACAATACTGAAAGAGCTAAATACTTTCTATGAGTAAATTTTAAAACAAAATAATAGTTTTAAAAAACACTGTAAAAATTTCTTGACTACCTTGATAAGATTTAGTTTAATAATAAAAAACATTTAGTTTTTTAAATGGTTTGTTATTCTTTGTTACTTAAAAAAAATACTATATTTTGAAATGAGCTTCTGAAATTTCACCTTAAGAAAAAAATTAATCTAATCATTAAAAAAAACATTTAAATTGACAAATAGAATGTCTGTGACAGTTTTACAAAAAGTTTGTATAAACAATGCTTGGGCTGAACAAACAGATACTTCAAATACTTTAAAATTTCATTTAGTTGTCATAAACTTTATGTAAGTAGCTGAGTTTTTATCTATTTTTTTCTGATATAATTATTTGCACCAGCAAAAGGAAGTCTTATAAAAGAACTGTCACGAGATAATTTGCTGTTTGTTACATCGTGTCCTTAACATATTAAATAAACAACTACCTGAATTGCTTTAACATAATTACTTAATTGACAACATACTTTTAACTACATTGAAACTAAAGTTATATTTGTTGTTTAAAATGCGTTTATACAACAGTGTAATTAAAACGTGTAATTGAATAGAAACATATAAATGTCAGTCTGTTATCAAACTGCTTAGTCCGTTAAATAGTATGGTGTTCAATTTATAATCTAAAATTGTTTAGATGAATTTAAAAAATATTTAAATTGAGTTACTAAAACTTTTACTATAAACCGTAAAGTAAAAATTTCATATATTTTTTATACATAATTTAAATACTTTGTAATATATTAGTTAAGAAGTTTCAAAGTAAAATTTAAGTTCTTCAAATGTTTATTTTAAATTTACTCGTTTTAAAATTTTGTCACAAAAACAAAGTAAGCTAACAACTTTATAGAAGCTTGTTTAAGGTATTAATATCAGTTATATAACATAAAATTGTAGTTTATGTTCATAAAATACACGTTTTTAAACTTTGAAACTTGATAACGGACTTTGTATATTACGAAATAGTTTTAGTACTTTATGAGTTTTAGAAACGTTTTAGAGATCTTATTTCCTAATTAAAACCAAACGCTTTTTTAACTTTTAGTTTAAGCGTGCTTTTTTAGTTTTAGCTTTTTACTAAAAGAAAAATGTTTATTGTTTAAAACTTCTATTCTTTAAAAGTTTTTTTTTTAATACTGTAAAAACTGTAATATATTTGAAAGATAAATTTAAGTTTATTTGAACTGTTGTAAGTCAATTAATTAGTTGTAAGATTAACAAAAACCGCAACAGTTCTAAGTTTTGATAAGTTTTTCATGTTACAGATGAAGAGTTATTTTGATACAGAACTAGATGAGACTGATATAAAATAAAAAAAAAGTACGTTTGTTTAAAGAATAAAACTTTTAGTGCAAAGTGCATTAAAGTTGTCATAGAGATTTTCGTATTCAATACAGCTTTAAAAATATTTTAAGATTAATTTGATGATATTTAGTTTAAAATTCATAAAAAATAATTTAATATTACAATAATACAATAGTATCAGATATTTAAATACTTAAAAGTTAAGTGTAATTAGTAAATAATAAAAACTAAAAAAAGAATATATAAGTTTTTCTAGTATCGTTTTCTATTTTCAAACTACAGGTTTAAAATGAACTTTTAACATATTTCGCTCTAAAATATAGGTCACTTTTACTTTTAATTAACTATTTAAATTAAAGCAGTTTAGATTACCAAAAAGAATATATAATTTCCATTTTCTGCTGTAACATTGCAATACTGATTGAGCTAATCGTGTTGGATGAGTAACTTTTTCAACATAATAATAGTTTTAAAAAATTACTGACTATATTTATAGTTTATTGAACGAAAATAAAAGACGCTCAAAATATTTGGTCCTAGGACCTGGTGCGCAAAGATCCTTTCGGTTATCAAGTCGATGACCTCTGTTACCTTTTTACTTATTGTCCAAAGACTACTTGGGTAAAAATATATAACAAATAAATACATTAAATTTTTGATCTATTAGTAAATCTTTTTACTTTAAGAACAAATTTAACTAAGTTTGATAACAAAAGTTTTCGGAAACAAAACTTCACCGTAACCAAAAATTTAGCCTACTCATATCAAGAAAAAACGTTGAATTGTTAGTTAAAATGTTTGTTATAAATAAAACTGTATTTCTTTAAACGTTGCTTTGTTTATACAAACAAATACTTGAAACACTTTGAAAATGTTTATTTAGTTTATGTAAACTTTATATACGTAACAAAGTTTTATTTTTATTTTTTCTATTGTTAGCATTTGAAATGTCACCAGTTAGAGGTCTTAAGTAAGTTTTAACAATTGAAATACGGTTTTAAAGAAACGTTTAATATAAAGTGTTTTTACAAAGTTCCACAAATTTTTACCTCTTTTCTAATTGTTACTTTCCGTTATACGTAATTCAAAGGCAGTTACTAAGGCATACAACTTTTTCGTTTACTTGACAACAAATAATTTTCACAGTTTTTTACAAACAACAAAAGGTTTTATTTTAATCGAAGCAATAAATTATAAGTTTCGATTGTTGACTACATTTAAAACAACTAAAAATAAGCTGTTTTTGAGTAATCATTTTAATTTTAGTTAAATAATAGGATTAATTATTATTTAAAAATTTTTACGTCAACTATCTGTAGAAACTTATTAGTATCTACGCTTAAAAATATTTTTATGATACAATTGACTAAATCTAATTTCGTTATATACTTATTTAAACACTTTTGAAATCAATAGTCTGCAATTATCACATATAGAACATAATTGTCAACAAATCTAGCAATATATTTAATGCTTTCACTACAACAAAGTTTCCGCAATAAGTTTTGTGTATAAAAATGTTTTGAAAATAAATTAATCAATCTAGTTTACTTTCGAAATTCATATCCGAAATTTTATAAACTTTATCTTATTTGTTTAAAATTAAAATCTCTTTAATATAAAAGTTGATAAACATTTTGTATTGAAAAAAGCTTTAGTATAATACTTTTTTTTTGATCTAAACGTGTGTATAATGTTTATAAAGGAAACTATTTCCTATCACGTACAAAAAGCAAAAAGCTCATGAATAAATAAAACTTTAAAATCATGACGCTTTAAAATAAAAAATGTTATACAGTCACAATAACTGTAAGTTTATGTTGAAGTTTGGTTTGATTGGTAAATATTCTTAACTTTTCCACTTTCGTTCACTTTTAACGAACTTCCCCTTTCTGAAATTAGTGGTGGAAAATTTTCTCATTTGCTCCAAATGTGCTGTTTTGGTTTGATTGGTAAACTTTTTCAACTTTTCCACCACTAATGCGCTAAAAAGATCTCTCATTTATTTGTAAATTTCTCTCACTTGCTCAAAAAACTCTTTTTTCATTTGCTTGCTCAGTAACAGTATAAAAGCCAGTTAAGTAGCAAATAGTAACACTATTAATATTTTACGCTAGTAGAAAAAGCTAGTTGTTTAATGCTCTTGTTTTCGATAATTTCTTTGCAAGTTACGATGGTAGCTCAAAACTGCTAGAGCTTAGGTTTTATACCGAAGCTCAACACTAGAAAATAGTATATAGAAGAAAAAAAAAACTTGCTGCTTTATTACCAGATTTAGTTGAAGAACTTTTTTACCAACAGTTTGTTTAAAGATGAACAAAACAAAACGCTTTAGTTCTTTCGTTACAAGATCAACGGTTGATATAAATTTTCGAAAGATGATTGCAAGAAATTATTTGCATGAGGAATTTTGTATCTTCTGGGTTGACGTCATTAGATGATTACGTAATATTAAAAATTCTATATTAAGAAAATATTACAAACTGTACGCTTACTAATGTACATGGTTGCATTTTGTTTCAAACTAACTTTTTACAACAAATAGTTTTGATGGCAACAAGTACTAAATTCTTTATGACGTCACAATGATCTCTTTCTGCAACATTTTGCTTTGATGACGCCGAAACTATGGAAGAGAAGCAGGGATTGTGGAAGCGGAAGAAAAAAAAGAAAACATTTCGAAAAACAATATGCTTTTAGTGTAAAAGCTGTTTTAATTACTTTGATAACAAGTGTTTATTTTATTTTGTAGCATTACTGTACCTTTAATTCCAAAGTTGAATTATTTGTTTGTTTTAATGTTTAAAAGAAGAAAACATGGATTTTAAAACATAATTTTTACTATTCTGAAATTCTTTTTACAACATATTTTTAAAAAAATTGGTTAAAGTTTTGTAGTTTTTTTGAATCATTTTAAGTAACATATTATTTACCGTCGTTATGATATTTTTAAAGTTATCGTATTTGGTAAATAAGATACATAGCTTAACATACATATTTTTTGAGTAGTTTAAATTGTTTTATAATAAAAAAACACAGTCAATTGATGCATGTTCATAAAAAACAACTTTACAGTAACTAAAAATTTAGTTAAGGCTGGCTTATTTAAAAACTTAAAAAATAAAATTAAAATTGATAAAAACAATATTTGCTTTTTGTTTATGCAATTTAATGTTATTTTTAAGAATATAGAAGTCATATGTTTTATCTAATTTGAATAAGAAAAAAGTTACTAAAGTAGTTTAAACACACTTACAATTAAAATGTAAAAAGCTAAAACTTTGGATACAACAGGAATAAATTAAAAATTAATATTTGAAATGCTTAATTTATTTTATTAAATCTTTGTGGCTAACGTTTTTAAAATTAAGCTTTTTTAATTCTGCTAAATTAAAAGAAATAGATAATCAATCACCTAGTGATAAATACATAGTAGTTTAAAAAGGGGTGTGTTTTTTGTGGGTTTGTCCGTAGTTATAACAAATAAAAAAACTGTTTTTGGTTACTAACATAGGCATTAGCAGTTATAATATTTTGTAAATTATTCACTATATATTTAATCAGCTCACATTTAAAAGTATTTTGTCTGTTGTTCCGAAAACTTCAAAGTTATCAATATTTTTTTATTTAAATTTTGAACAGTATAACGTAGTCAAAAAAAAACTTTTAAGGTTAAACAATTAATACAACATTTAATTGAATTTATTTTAATATTTTAAAATAATAGAGTTTCTCTGAAATAAGTACTAGTGTAAAATTGTTTTCTTTATCTTCAATTCAGTATTTATTCAAAATATTGTTCGTTTATTAAAATAAGAAAAACCACTAAACTATTTTTAAATGTTTAATCTATGTATGTATGCCGAATAATCTAATTGAAATGACTCTTTTATGTTTAAAAACTTATCGATCTGTACTACACAGTTTATTTTATAATATTATTGTAGACGATATGTTATGAAGTTTAGTGATTATATTAAGATATGCAAGACATTTTTTGTAAGTATTTTCGCACTAAAGTTGCAAACATAACAAGGGTAATCACACTGGTGTTTAAGAGTAATGATCAGAAAAAAACAAGTCTAAAATTATTTATGTTTGTTAAATGACAAAAATTTACTGCATTATTAATGTAATGTATACATTATTTTGTAAATATTAAAAACTTTTCTGTTCACTACTTGGTTAAAAATAAATAATATTATTTTAGCTGATAAGTTTGTAACGTTTTTGGTTAAGTTTTAAAACATTTGCTTAACATTTAACATAATAAAATTCAAAATTTACTTTAATTATTCAATCAAAAAGCTGATCATACACTGAAATGTATGAAGTTAGTAAACAAACTCATGATATTATGATAAAAATCATTCCGTGCGTAAATTTTTTTAGAAAACAAATTTAAAACCACCCGCTGGTTTACTTAAATTAGATTTATCAAAATGCTTTACTGTAGGTTTCTTATAACATTTTCAGTGTAGAAATTTTTTGGCATATTTTATATGTGTAGTTGTTAAAATAAAGTTTTGAAAATATAGTTATACAAAAATGTGTGGAATCCGTTAATAAATCATGTTAATTTAGAAATATTTTGAAGGCATTCTTTGCACACTTGTCTTTAGCTGTACGTTCAGTTAACTTAAAAGCTGTTAAGCTTATATGTTTATTTAGTATAACACTACGAAAATAAATGTTGTAAGGTCTAGTTGTTGCAGTGCAATTAAGACCTCAAAAAACAACAAAAAAATAACTGATGTAAAATTAATGCGTTAGTTTAAAAGATGAGAAAATATTAGAACTTACATGACATGTATTTTAGTTTTAGGTCAGATTATTAGATTATTTTATTTTCAAAATTAAGCATTTTAAAATATATATATTAAATTTTAGCGCAACATAAAACGTGAATGTATGCACAACCACTTTTAAGATATATTTTTGTAGATATAGTTTTTAAATTTTTTAGCGGCTAAGTTTTAAAAAATAGAAATTCAAGTGTTAGAATTACTTTAATTTGACGAACTGTAGTTAAATGACCTATAATATAAGGTGTTTAAGAAATTAAAAAGTTAAACTGATTGTGTTTTAAAGTTTTGAGCTAAATTTTTTTCTTGTTGTACTATATTTAGTTCAAAAAAAACTCTTCGTAACTTTGAAAAAAAAAGAAAACATCCACAACAGACGAACAAAGTCGACATAAAAGTTCCAAAGTTTAAACACGTGTTTTGTAGTGTATATTCTTTGTGACTTGATCATGTTACATAAAATAGGTTTTTGTAACAAATGAACAAAGTCCACAAACGAAAACTTTTAAGTTTACCACGTGCCTTATAATCATTAGCGCAATAATCAGTAGTGTATTAGTCAATATTCATTTAGAATTGATTGGGATACATAATAAAGTTTCAATGACTTTACTTTCAAACAACAATTCTTTAACATTAAACATATTATTAACGAAACTTAAAAAATACACTTATTGCAAAAGTTTAAAGTATTAGAAAAATGTGAAAAAAGGTTTTTGTAACAAAAGATAGAAGTCCAAATGTAAATATTTTAAATTTTTAACACGTGTGTAATAATCAATAGTCATTGTGACATGAAAGTGTTACATGATAATCGTATATGACTTTACTTTTTTATCAACTTTTTTTAAATTTTAAAAGATTTAAAGTTTAAAAAGATTGTTTTTTAAAAAAGACTTATAATAAAAGTTGATTATGTTAAGTAATGAGAAGTTTTAATCTCTTTTGTACTAGTAATAGAAAATGTATTACTTTTTACTTCGAACAACAAAAAAAATAAATATTATTCATTTTTAATCAATATTAAACAATAGGTTCTTAACCAAGCATATTTTTTAATTGGAAGTAATGCTTATAAAGTTAAAATATTTAAAAATATTAACATAACATTAGTAAAAGAAAGTTGGGAAAAAAACTTTTATATATAGTTAAACGATAAACTTTTTAACGAAGATAAAATTAAGTACACCGAGAAAGCGAAACTTTGTACAAGAATATATTAAAAATGAAAGTTATTTTTTACTACAGAATAAAATAACAATCACAGTACAAATAACTTAATAGTTTAACAAAAGCACGATTTTATTATATGCACAAATTCATATTATATATTTTTTAATTTCTATAAAGTAACCAAAAAAATAGATCACGAACTTTTCAACTTCGTATTAACTTAACGTTCTTAGGGCTTTAAACCTTCCAAGTATGTGTTTAATCTTTGCATCAGTACAAAACACGTTGCATTAAACACATTATTTCAAATCAATCAGTGCATTAAATATCTTATGATTACAAATACTAAAAACTATTTTGTGCAACATTGACGGATTGTTCCAAATAAACAACGATATAGACTTGGGAACAATGATAAACTTCAAAAGGTTATTAAGTTTCTTAATTTTTAATTATGAGTGTTACAAAATTTGTATTTTTGTATGTTTAGTCTAAAATATCAAGTAACTTTATTATTTTATAATAATATATTTTAGTTTTTTTAACCTTTTTTCAATTAAACAATTTGTCTATCAAATAACTTTTTATAAGATTATATAGTATAATGTAGGAATATGAAAGACTTGACAAGTCTACTAACAACTAAATGTATAATAATAACCCGAAACTTAAGCTCTTCAAATTCAATGTAAATTCATTCAAACTTCAACTATTTTTATAAATAAAATACACTTTGCATTAAAATTTTACTTTTAATTCATTAGTGTACTTAATGACTTTTGATAATCAAACATTATAAAACTACCTGATTGATGCGTTGTTAAAAATAAAATAGCAAACACTTTGAAATCTATTAAGTGAAAAAGATAACTGAGATCATTAATCTGGGCTTAGATGTTAAAAAAAACATTGTTGTACATTTAATTTAAGAAGTTAAAGTACTAATTTTTTACGAAAATACTTCTTTTTTGTTTACGATCAAATATTACAAGTCTGTCTATTACTAGATATAGGTTATGGATTAGAAACTTAAATCAAAGAAAATTCAAGCAATTTGAAGTTTTTTAATATCTATAAGTCCAATTACATTTGTAAAAGTAATTTAATTTCCTGGACTATTATGATACACTATATGTTTTATATTTTGACAAATACGTATTATTTTATCATAAGCAACTATAATTTTTTGATGAGATAACATGTGCATTTATTACAAAAAAGGAAAAACTTTAAAAAGCTTTAAAACTATCAAATGCTTACGTGGTTGACTAACAACAATAACAGATAAAATTTGGAAAACATACTTTATATTTTTGACAAATTAAAATTAGGTATATGAAATCAAATTACTGAAATAGATACTTTGTTTATTTATTTAATAAAAATATTTTTTTGAATCCTTTTTTATTAAATAAGTTACTAATAAATGAAGTTTTTAAGAAACTGTGTTTTACAAAAAGACAAAAATAAGACAGTGACTGATACAATAAAAAAATATGTAATAAAAAATATCAAACAAAAAAGTTTTATAGGATTAATCATATCTTGTGAGAAATTTAACGTTATTAAGTCTTAAACATTATGTGATACCAAATTTATAAAAAAAGTATGAAGTTTTATCTTTTTACATAAGTAAACTGAAAACTTGGCTTAGGTAACTGTTTAAGCTACATGAAACTCTTGCTAATTAAAATTAAAATTTCAAGTAAACATGACTATGGGTAAAAATACCGCTCCAAATAAAACCCTAAAAAAAACAATGAGTGCAGTAGAAAGTACAATTTCTCAATTCACGATGACCATGTACTTTAGCGGTTATTCGGTTTGATTCATACTAACGCTTTCCAATAAGTTTCCAACTAAATTGAAAACTTTCTCACTTGTTCTTCTTGATATACTTTTTATTTGTTTCTTTTTAAAGCGTCACAGGGGCGCTATAAATATTGAATAAACAAAAACTAACACTTTTAAAATTGTACGCTAGTAGCATCAGCTAGCTCTAAGGTTTTATTGATATCACACTGCAAGGACACGTTTTAAAAAAGTTGCTGCAAGCTGCTGCATGAGATTTTATAGCAGCAACTACAACTTTATAGAGTAAGGCAATAAAAAACGAGGTTTTAAAGCGAATTAGAAAATTATCCATAAAGTGAGAAGTTTATTGATAGCGCGAAAGTGGGAATTTTGTGAATATTTACCAATAAAACCGCATTTCCATATATAGCTTACAGTCATTTTGACTTAAGAATTTAATACTTTAGAACGTATTGATTGTACCTAAATTTTTAAAGTCATTGTTTATGCTGTGATTGTTTCTTTTTTAAGCAAAGTTTTTTTCACTAACAATTTTTCAAACTTAAAACTTGATAGAATTTTTTTTTAACTATACTACGAAACAAAATGTAACGCTTTTTTTGACTATCCTTAAATGAACAAAATCTTTTCTAAATTTTAATTAATGTTTAGTCACTTTTGCATTATACTATACACTCAAGTCTTAATCTAATTGTTTTTATTGGTAAGTCGTATAACATTTTATTTATAGGATTAATAACTTTTTTTGTTTTTCCGAAAATTTGTTACAAACAAAATTGCAAGGCCAAAATAGTTTTGGATAAAAATCTTAAAAGAAAAATTGTTTAATGAAAATAACACTTAAAAAAGAAAAGAAACGGTATGCTATACATGTATAACATGTTTGAATTTTGTTCGAACAGCCTAAATACTTAAAATATTAAAATTTTTAAATCTAAAAATTTTCTTTTCTACAAGTAACCAAGAAATTTTTAGCTTATATATTGCCTTTTATAAGTGTGTAAGTGCAAAAACTTAAGTTTACAACAGTAAAGTATTTTATTTTCTTAAAATGTATAAGGTTTTTTATTCGCTGCTATAAATCAAAAATAAACTTATACTCATGTTTCTTATGAAAATGAAGCACAAAACAAACAATATTATGTTTCAATAATACCTAACATATACTATATATTTCTCTATAAATTAATTGTTAGTTTATATTTTTTACTTATTACACTGTATTTCTTTCTATGAATTTCATTACTTTTTATGAAGTTCAAATACCCACAAATTGAAATCAAAAAGTTATTCAAATTGAATGTACATGTTTACTCAATCCAAAAACTTTAGCATTTTATTTAATTAATAAAACAGTTGTGTTTTGGCTAATTTTATAATTATGTAGTTCAAACAGTTATGTTTAAAAACAGTTATGTAAAAAATACAAATGTGAACCACTATATGTTGCATTTTTATGCACATGAGCATACTGTCACTAATCATTTATTATTTGTACAAATCAAGAGCTAAATTGATAGCTTTTATTTGGAAAAGCTTATAAAAACAACGCGTCAACGTTGCATCAGTTAATCGTTTGATTATATTGTGAAACATAAATGTCACGAGAATATTTGATGTTTATCACAGAATGTCCTTAACATATTCAATAAACATAAATCTGAAATGCTTTAGTACATATATTTATTGCTAACAAATTTTAACTACATTGAAACTACAGCTATATTTGTTGCTTAAAGTACTTTTGTACCACAGTGAAATTAAAACACAGTGGGAAAATATAAATGCTAGTTTGTTATTAAATTGCTTTGTAAGTTAAATAGTATGGTCTTCAGACTATTATTCAAAATTATTTAAAAAGAGTTATAAAACTACTTTAAATGAATTAATAAAACTTTTACTAAAAACTGTAAAAAAAATATTAGTACATTTTTTATACATAGTTTCAAAATCATTTTGGGATACTTTGTAATAAATTAGTTCAGCAGTTTCAGGGTAAAATTTAAACTCTCGAAATGTTTACCATAAAGTTACTCGTTCTTAACCTTTGAAACTATTTAGCACAAATGCAAAATAAGCTAACAACTATAAAGAAGCTTATATAAGGTATAAATATTAATTATATAACACAAAATTGTTGTTTATGTTCATAAAATAGACGTGTTTAAACTTTGAAACTTAATAACGGACTTTGTACTTTATAAAATAATTTCAGTACTTTATGAGATTTATAAATATTTTGGAAATCTTATTTTCTAAGTAAAATCAAACGCTTTAATAACTTTAGTTTAATCGTGCTTTTTTAGTTTTAAGTTTTTACTGAAAGAAAAAGTTTTGTTGTCTACTGTTTAAAATATATTTTAAATACGCTTATAACTGTAATTTATTTGAAATTTAAACTTTAAGTTTTGTTGAACTGTTGTGTGTCATTTAATTAGTTGTAGGAGTAAAAGAAAACAGCAAAACTGTTAAGTTTTGATAAGTTTTTCATGTTGCAGTTATTTTTATATAATTTTATTTTACAAACTAGATCAGACTGTTTTAAAAAATAAAGTATGTTTATTTAAAGAATAAAACTCTTGAATGCAAAGTGCATTAATGTTGTCATAGGGATAAGCGTATTCAATACAGCTCGTCCTAAAAAGATAGCAACAAAATAATTGAAATAAAACGAACTTGAAATGACGTTTGCTTAATTGCAAATGAGCTGTGACTTTGTTTAAAAATATTCTAAGATCAATTTTATGATATTTAGTTTAAAACTCATATAAATTAATTTAATACTACAATAACATCAGATATTTAAATACTTAAAAGTAAAGTGTAATTAGTAAAATAATAAAAACTAAAAAAAGAGGATATAAGTTTTTTTAGTATCGTTTTCTATTTTCGAACTACAGGTTTAAAATGAAGTTTTAACATATTTCACTCTAAAATATAGGTCACTTTTACTTTTAAACAACTATTTAAATTAAAGCAGTTTAGATTACCAAAAAGAATATATAATTTTCATTTTCTGCTGTAACATTACAATACTGATTGAGCTAATCGTGTTTGATAAGTAACTTTTAAAAAAAATAATAGTTTTAAAAAATTACTGACTATATTTATAGTTTATTGAACGAAAATAAAAGACGCTAAATATATTTGGTCCTAGGACCTGGTGCACAAAGAACTTTTCGGTTATCAAGTCGATGACCTCTGATACCCTTTTACTACTCTACAAGACTACTTGGGTAAAACATATAACAAATAAAAACATTAGCATTTTGATCTAATAGTTATTCTTGTTACTTTGAGAACAAATTAAACTAAGTTTGATAACAAAAGTTTTTGGAAACAAAACTTCACCGTAACCAAAAATATTGCCTACTCATATCAAAGAAAAACGTTGAGTTGTTAGATGAAATTACTACAATTGTATTTCTACAAACGTTGCTTTGGTTATACAAACAGATACTTGAAACACTTTGAAAATATTTATTTAGTTTACGTAAACTTTATGTACGTAAAAAAGATTTATTTTTATTTTTTCTATTGTTAGCATTTGAAATGTCACCAGCTGGACGTCTTAAGCCATTTTTAACAATTGAATGTTTTAAAAACAACATTTATTATAAAGTTTTTGTACAACCATTCCACAAATGTTTACCCTTTATATATTTGTTACTTTCCGTTAAACGTAATTCAAAGACAGTTACTAAGGTATACAATTTTTTCGTTTACTTGACAACTAACAAGTTTTCACAATATTTTACAAACAACAAAAGGTTTTTATTTCAATCTAAGCGAATGAATTATAAGTTTCGATTGTTGACTACATTAAAAACAACAAAAAATAAACTGCTTTTGAGTAATCATTTTAGTTTTAGTGAAATGATAGGATTAATTAGTATTTAAAATTACGTCAACTATCTGTAGAAACTTATTAGTATCTACGCTTAAAAATTCTTTTTTGACACAATTGACTAAATCTAGTTTCATTATACTTAAACACTTTCTAAATTCGTAGTCCGCAATTATCACACTGTAGAACGTAATTGTCAACAAATGTAGCAACAAATGTAATGCTTTCACAACTACTAAGTTTCCGCAATAAGTTTTGTGTGTTAAAATTATTTTGAAAATAAATTAGTTTATCTAGTTTATGTTCGAAATTCATACCCGAGTTTTTTTTAAATTTTATCTTATTTGTTTAAAGTTATACTATTTTTAGTATAAAAGCTGACAAATATTTTCTATTGAAAAATGCTTTAGTATAATAATTTTTTTGATCCAAATGTGTGTATAAGGTTTAAAAAAAAATATTTTTTTATCACGTACAAAGTGCAAAAAGCTCATGAATAAAAAAAAAAACTTTAAAATCATGACGCTAATGAATAAAAAATATTATAAAGTCACAATGACTTTAAGTTAATGCGGATGTATGGTTTGATTGGTTAATATTTTAAACTTTTCCACTTTCGTTCACTTTTAACGAACTTCCCCTTTTTATGGAAAACTTTCTCATTTGCTCCAAATGTGCTCTTTTGGTTTGAATGCTAAACATTTTCATTTTTTCCACCACTAACGCGCTAAAAAGATCTCTCATTTATTTGTAAATTTCTCTTTATTGCTCAAAAAATACTCTTTTTTCTTTCGCTTTCTCAGTAATAGTATAAAAGCCAGTTGAGTAGTAAATAGTAACACTATTAGAATTTTACGCTAGTAGAAAAAGCTAGGAGTTTAATACTTTTTGTTTTCGATATTTTCTTTGCAAGTTACGATGGTCGCTCAAAACTGCTAGAGCTTAGGTGCTATACCAAAGCTCAACACTAGAAAATAGTATACAGAAAAATAAAAGCTTGCTGCTATATAACCAGTTCAAGTTGAAGAGCTTTTTTATCAACAGTTTGTTTTTAGATGAATAAAACAAAACACTTCAAATATTTCGTTAGAAGATCAGCGGTTGATATAAACTTTCCAAAGATGATTGCAAGATATTGTTTGCATGAGGAACTTTGTATCTTTCGTGTTGACGTCATTAGATGATTACGTAATATTAAAAACTCTATATTGAGAATATATTACAAACTGCACGCTTAATATTGTAAATAGGTGCATGTGGTCTTAAAACTATCTAGTGTTTTTAGCACAAATAATTTTAATGGCTTTTTGTACTAAGTTCTTTATGACGTCACAATGATCTTTTTCTGCAACACTTTGCTTCGATGACGCCGAATTCTGGAAGAGAAGTGGGAATTGTGGAAGCGGAAGAAAATTCAAAAACAATTTTTCTTTATAGAATGCAGTACTTGTTAGGATCGCATAAATTATTTTGCTAACAAGTGTATTTTTTATGCAACTACTGTTTTCAAATAAGTTTGTTTGTTTTTATTTTGAAATAAAATTATTGATTTAAAAAAATAAATTTTAATGTCTAGTTCTAAGTTAGTTTTTTTTTCTATCATAATAACAATTGTTTGTTGTTATGCTGTAATCTTTAATACATTTGTATATTTGTTGTTACATTTCCTGCTTTTTTTTTTTGAAAATAAATAATAATACTATAGCAAAAGGTTTTGATATTTTTTTTAAAACTAAATGTGTTTGAAAACTTATAAGCTTGTAATTTTAAATTATTATTTTAAAGTAGTTATCATAATTTCATTATAAAAATTACAATCAATTATTGTATGATCATATAAAAGTTTTACAGTAGCTTAACGAGGTTAATCAACTTGTTTAGTAAAGAAAAAAAGTTAAAAATATAAAATATAATATCAGTTTATCAATGACGGAATTTAATGTTATACAGTACATATAAAAGTATATGTAATAGATATTAACCTAAGCTTTTTATAAAATAAATTAGACAAATTTTAAAGAACTTTAAAACTTGAGAATTAAAACTAATAGATCATCTCAAAGTACCATAAATATAAATTACTTAATTTGTCTAATTAAAGTTTTGTTTAAATCTAATAAGTATTTTTTTTCGATTTAAATACGAGGAAGTTTTACAAGTTAACATTTAAATAGTTTGGCTTATCATTTTAAACCTTTATATCTAACTTTTATTAATTTAATATAGTTTGGTTCTGCTGAAAAAATAAGTCAATCATCAGATAGAAATAGTGTCGTTTATAAACTAAAAAAAAGTGTGTTTAATGAAAACAAATAAAACAAAGTTTTTGATAACTATTAAAGGCATAAGCAAATAAAAAAAAAACGATCTATGACATAAAGTATTAAAATAAAATAAAAAGATAAAAACAATTGTACTTTAAAGATTTACCTTAATTTTGAATAAACTAAGTTTCAAAAGTTA